>NC_048595.1:211443008-211647039 GCF_003668045.3 Cricetulus griseus
GTGTGTGCGCGCGCGCGCGCGCGCGCGCGCGCGCGCGCGCGTGCTTTCTTTTTTATTGTTTTTAAATCCTGGATCTGATGAACTGAAGTCAGCCACACTACCCCTCCAGCACCCCCACCCACAGCCGCTGACACTGCATGAAAGGTCTGGAGGGCTGTAAACAGTGCCTTCCAAAGTGACAGATGCCCTGCTTAGGGTAAGCGTGGCAGGAGAGAATTCATTTGTCAAAGTACTTACAAAGTGGGTGGGGATGCTGAAGCTTGTTTCTCTTCAGAAAAAAAAGAAAAGAAAAAGGAAGAAGTGGGAGGAAGAAGAAAGGGAGGAAAGGAAGGAGGGGAACGGAGAGAAGGAAGGGAGGGAGGGGGATGGAGGGACGGAAGGATGGAGGGAGGGATGGAGGGAGGGAGGGATGGAGGGAGGGAGGGAGGGAGGGAAGGAAGGAAAAGAGAGAGAGCTAAGAGAAAGAGCACCCAATACCTCTCTCAGAGTCCAGTTTCTTTCTTATCCAGGGACATTTTCAGAGTACTGGCTGCTAAGTGGACACAGCACAGAACACAATACCTCTGGCCTCCTGCCTACCAGGTGTGCACACCCTTTTGGGGATTCACACCTGGGTGGCCAATCGCAGGAGAAAGAAGGTATCAAGTGGGTATGCTAATCAAAGCAGTCACCTTGAGCTTAGAGAAGGAAGATAGGGCAAGTCAGAGACTCTTCTAGAGCCCAGTCTGGAGAGCAGAGCATGTGGCCCACAGCAGCGTTTAAGGCTGACAGTGGTGGACACACTGAAGGGGAGACCCAGACCCCATCCCATGGCACTATTGTGGCAAATGACATACAACTCACACACTCTCCTGAGCAACCCAAAGTGTGGGCCTGCTTAAAGGCCACTGACACTGGCCTGCTGGAAGGAAGATGAGTGAGTGACAAGCTACCTAAACATATAGCGTTCTCAGAGAAAGAAGAAACTGGTGAGCTGTTCCCACTGAAGCCATCTGCTCCCTTTGTTTAGTCATCATTCACCACTGAACACATATTTACAGAGTGGTGCCCTCAAGTCAGGAGGATAGTGACTAGGAGTTGGGTGATGAAAGATTAAGTGGTACCTTAGTCAAAGACCCAGGGTCTCTGGCAGTTTCTCAAAGGGAGCTGGAAGGAACCAGAAAACTTAAGTCCTACACATCATCTCTTTCATGCCACCCTATCTTATTCCTGGGCCCAATCTCCCTACTGATATGCATTCTTGAGCATCTTTGGCAGATGCTGGGGGGGAGCAAGGTGTTGGTAACCAAGTAGAAATGCCTGGAGGAGAAGGTAATGTTTACACAGTGGAGCCTAGGAGCTCAAAGATGGAGCCGAACCCCAGGGAGAAAACAGTAATGTGCTAGATGCAGGGAAGGGACTTTGGCAATGTAATGTGTGGCCTTCTGACCACACTGGAAGGCCTATCAGGGACAACAGCCAGTCAAGCCTCATTTGGCAAGCTGAAGCTGGCTGTCAGCATCCAGTTCATGAAGGGGCTCCGCAGGTTCTGGAGGACCAGAGATCAGGGTGGTTACTACAGTACTGTATTAACAAGAGAGATACTTGTGGCTGTAGAACACCTGCTGGAGTCACCTAGGAAGCCTGGAGGAACTAGAGAGCTCAGAGCCAAGACATCCAAATGCAAGGAGCCCTTTGGGGACAGTGGACCCAAACCAGCTTGTTAGGAAGAGGGCAGTGTCCCTGCAGCAGTCTGATCAGCTGGACATGGCTGGGATGCACAAAAGAATGAGGCTGGAATATTCCAGGTCACATGAGGGATAGAAATGATGCTTCTGAATTTTAGTTGTTCATCTCTCCCATTGTTTTCTTTTCTTTACCTCTGAAACCATTTTAAAGCATACAGTACAGTGATATGCAGTACTGTCTTGTTGGGCAATCATCACCTCTATCATGTTCCAAAACCTTTCCCTTACTCCATCAAACAACTATATACCCTTTGCATGGTTTTTCCTTGGGTGTGTGTGATCAAATGCCTATTCATCCTGCTAAGGCACCCACTAATTACAGATCAAAGAACAGATTCCACCCAAGTCCAGGTTGGTGAACCAATGAGTTTACTGAAGTTACTTACATGAACATGGGTGACTCAAAAGCAGCTGCATCACAAAAAACTCCAGCCCCCTCATGGGTAACTAACTACTCGTGCAAGCCACTTCTGTGGAGCTCCCTGAACTGCTTGCAGGCAGCTCCCCTGGAGACTTCTTCTCCCCAGCAAATTGTCCATTGTTCATATAACCTCATCACCAACCTTGTGAGTCTAGTAACTTTCTGAGCTCCCCAGTCTTGTGAGTTTCCTTGCTTTCTTATAGGTACTGCCTTCAATCGGCAGTGCTACAATTTAGAGATTAACCACACAACAGTTCAACCCCCTCTCTGTCCCTAGCAACCGCGAGATTCCTTTTTGTCTCTAAGGAATTACCTATTCTTGTTGTTTCACAAAGGTGGGTTCATACACTATGAGAACTTTTGTGACTGGCTTTTTTACTGAACATAATGTTTCTGTGTTCATCTCTGTTATAGCATACACTAGAATTATCTCTCTATTGTGGATAATATTCCATTGTATGGGTACCATATCTTGTTTATCCACTCACCAACTGAAGAAAATGTAGGTTGTTTCCATTTGGGGTTTGCTGCTAATAGCATTTCCATGAGTAATCATATACAAATATTCATCGAGAAATATACCTTTAGTTCTTCAGGACATACCTAGAGTGGAATTGCTTATTAATACAGTAGATATCTTCTTACTGTTTGTAAGTTACTAGGCTAACATTTCTATCTCAAGTTCTCCCACTGACTCAGTATATAACTCCACACTGACTGCTGTGTGGCAGGTATATTCCCACTAATCATAGGAGCCACATGTCCAATAGGCTTTATTTCATTAATACAAATGTCAAAGGTTAGGCTAAGACAGAACAAGTCTTGAGTCAACCAACAGACAGATGTTAGAAACTCAGAAGTCGATTCCTGAATTTTTCTCCAACATGCATGATTCTCCAACACGTCCAGATACCTGCTATAAAGAAGTCTGCACTTGATGGTGCTTTTTGCAGAATTCAAAACTCTCAATACTGTAACTGTTCATTTCACCCATGTGAAAATGATATCTTCTAGATTTACTCTAGACAAGTATAGATTAGCAGGTGCTAATCAAAACTTAATTGGAGGTGGTGGATATAAAACTGATAATATTCTTTCATTATATTAGTGTTGGCACGAATGAACTTGGGAAAGGCAAACCTAGGTCCATTTTGATGGCTGGACCAGCTGTGGGAAGGAGGCTGGTGTTATGCCAGAGCAGTCAGGATGGGATTTCCAGTTCAAAAGACACAATAGAGCAGAAACAATGTAAGCAGAAATCCCAGGAGGCAGAAGAATAAGCTGGCCAGAGGGAGGGGACCTCAGGACAGATGAGATGCAGACAGCAGAGGTGTTGTTTTTTGTTTGTTTGTTTTTTGTTTTATGTTTTTTTTTTGTCTTGGGATTGTTGGCACATGCATTAACCTGGCCTGGCCAGAGAAATAAGGCCCTGCTAGCTCCCATCCTGTTTCCCCAGCCGGGGAGAGGTGGTTAGCTAAGAACACCAACTGATGGCAGCAAAGGGGCTCTCAATCCTCCATCCACTAGACGGCTGGAACTCACAGCATGACCTTGAGTTGCATATTCAGAGATATGATCAGAGCAGCTGGCTCTGTCCCCTGTAGCTGCACCTGTGGCATTTGTCAGCCAGCAGAACAGACGAGCACTATCAGTGTCTACCTGGAGCCATCCGTCAGCCCAACAGGAGGTAGGAGTGTGCTCCACACTCATCTCCCAAGCATATCACTCCATCCCTGCCCCACAGAGGACCTCAGCTGCCGAGTATGTGATGAGATCACAGCCCAAGACCTGGACACCTGCCCTGCAATGCTGTCAGGCAATTAGCAGAGCAAATGGCCCATAGGAGCCAATCTCCAGGGAGTCAGCCTCCCACTCTAGGCCCTGTTCCCCCACCCCACCTGCCCTCTGCCCCTGTTTACCCAAGGTGCTGACTCCAGACTGATGGTGCAGACATAATTCTTCCTCCTCCTGGAGTTTGCCAGAATCTTCTCTGGCTCTCCTGACTTCCCCTGCCTGAGGCTGGCCTTCAAAGACCCCAGATCGAACCTCACCTGGCTATTCTGCCTCAGAATCACAGCACCAGATTTTAGTCAGATCAGAGAGCAAAGGACGGGCCACCTGAAAAAGCTAGAAAGGAGGGGTCATGTCCCCTTTCCTATGTTTCCCATAGGAAAGACAGACTCTGGGGATGAAAGTGAGTGTCAAACAAGGACAGGGGCAGGGACATGGACAGGGTGGAGCAGAAGCCACTTGTAAGACCGGTGTGGTATAGAATGAGTAGGAAGGGATGTAAAGTTCCCAGGTTTCTGATGACCTCTGGGTGGCTGGACCCAACAGGTTGGATATGTGTAGATGACACCAAGTGCCCTAACCCCATATGTAGCCAGCAACATGCTTGAGAGCAAGCTAAGCGATAGTGGCTTCAGAGCCATATGGGAGCCATGTTGATTCCCAATGCAATCAGCCCGAAAGGGTGAGGAGAGTAGATAATCAGTTATAGCCCATGTAGGCTCTGGAAGAGTTGTCTTGTTTCCAAGGGGACAAATTTAAAATAACCCTTTAACACTGAGGTTTGAGTGTGGAGGATGGTCGATAGTGATGTCACACAAGAAGCCAGCTCCCTGAGAAGTGTATGCTGATTTTAGAGAAAATGTAAAGTCACAGAAGTTTTGAAAACAAGCACAATGACAGCTCAGAACTTGGCCTTAGGACAGTTGCAGTGATGGCCTGAGACTGAGATGCTGAAAGTGAAGGGACAAATTCAGAGGTAATTGTAATAGTCCAGACAAGATAATCAAGTAAACAGCAGGCAGATGTTTGCCCCCCCAAAAAAACTTGTAAACCTTTGTATAAAAACAAATGTTCCATGCATAAAGGGAGAGCACAGAGAGGAAAAACTGTGGCCAAGGCAGGCAGGCCGCAGATACCTTCTCACTATCCTGTGCCCTGAGCTTATTCATGAGAGTCAGGATCTCACCCAAGACAGAGTGGACTATGGTGGTTACCAGGATCCACAGTGGATGCCTGAAGAGGTGAAACATGTTGTACAGCAGGGGAAGGAAAGCAAGAATGAACAGAGGATGGGGAGCCAGCCTTGAGTCACCTTCCTAGTAACCACAACCCTGGGCCAGCAATCCATTTTGTCTTTCCAATCTCACTGCCTCCACACTGGAAACAGGGGCCTCTTCTGCACATTCTTGCTAGCTGGGAAGAGAAGAGCAAATGTGGTGGAGGATGAGAGGGAAATAGAAAGAGTAGAAGGAGGAAGCAAACTTCCCAAAGTTAGAAGATCAAAAAAGTGTGTGAGTCTGAGGATGACTTCCCCTTTCCCGGAAAGAACTGCAACACCTTCTAATGGTGCCCAAGCCACGGGACTGATGCTCAGTAGGCGTCTGTTGGGGCTGGCAGTCTGGGTAGTGAAGGTAGGCAGGCAAGAAAGGGAAGAGGAGCCTTCCGGGCCCATGAGGGTGGGAGGCCCGCCAGCTGCCTCCCCTTCAAGTTCAGGGATGAAGCTAGTTCCCAGAAGACCACACACGTCTGCTCCAGGTGACCAGACTTCCCTCTCCATCTGCTTCTTGGATGGTGCAATGTGGAGTATAGAACACCAAATATGTTTAAGGATATCACCTCAGAACCCACGAGGAGCATCTGTCCTGGCTGTAGCATGAACAATGTTTCATGGAGAGACAGAGATGAAGAAGGTATCCCGGAGGAATTTCTAGCTGGCCGTCCCATCTCCGGCCTTGGCTTGCAAGGACCTGATGAGCCTGCACACCTCTCCCCACACAGTGAGATTTTTTTGTTGTTCTTCAGCTGTGTTCTCCCAAAACAAGCCTACACAATTAGTTTCTTCTTGTTTCCTGAATTATTTTTGCCACTGTTAATTATTTCACACTCCATATACAAGAGTTATTGGGGTGGGAAATGGGAAGCAAGGGATCACTTCAAGGGAGCATCACTGCCTTCAAGACGTGAAAGCAACTTTGATTTGTTTCTCTGTTCTGCTGCCTGCCTGAAAGAAGGATCAAGAATGCCCAAAGAATAGGGGCGTGGTGCAGGGGTGGAGATGGGAGGGTGAGGAACAAATAAGGGCTAAGGCTCCATGTAGATTAGCTTGTTCAATGATCTACAATTCCTGAAGGAGAATCTGCCCACGAGAACTAGAACTAGTAATCACTCTCCTGTCCTACAGAAAATACTTACCTTGTTGCAGCTCATAGGGCTGGGAAAGGGTGCAGTCTGTAAAATATCCTTGCTCTATGGCACAGCAAATGGGACACATGCTCATGCCTTGTCATTGTACTGGACCTGTGACAGTAATGCCACAAATACCTATGTTTGATTTGGAAAGTAGGGCTCAGAGAGAGGTCAAAGGACTTGCCTGATAACACATAGCCAGAAACTGGAACAGCCCAGAATGGAAACCAGGCCTATCTAATACTAAATTCCTACGTATCTCATGGCATTGCCTCCTACCAGCCAATGGAAAGATGCTTCAAGGAGGAGGACTCTTACCTTAGGCAGGAAAGGCTTGGACTCTACAGTAACTGCCCTGAGGTCTTGGCCCTCAGATCTCTCTGTATATGAACTCTAGTCAGGACAGATGTACCACTGCCAGGCTTCCCTCTAAGAAGCCCTACAGTTGATGTGATCCTTTCAGATTAACTCTACTGAAGGAAGCTTAGAGGCTTTCTAAAGAAAATGCTTCAGGAATTTAGGCAGGGAAGAAGCACTCACTCTTCAGATTTGATTCAGGAAGTATGTGTGGAGTGCAGACAACTTCCAGGTGCTGAGGGTGGGCCCAAGTCATCAGGCTTGTAGAGCTCAACTAAACAAAGCCATTCAGACTTAAGTTAGTTTATTGGTTAATCTTACTGCTGCTTTGACAAAATTCCGGGCAAAAGCAACTTAAGGAAGGAAGGGTTTGTTTTGGCTCATTATTTGAGGTTGTTGCTCATCATGGGAGTGGCAGTGTGTCAGCCCTAGCTGCGGTGTCAGGAGAGTGAGGCATCTGGTCACCCTGAATCTGCAATAAGGAACAGGAGAAGTGAGGCTGAAGCTCTCTTTGCTTTCTCATTTTCCCATTTTCATTTAGTCCAGAGCCCCAACCCCTGGGTAGTAGTGCTTACTTTCCTCCTCAGTTAAATTCTGCAAACACCCTCATGGGCTCACCCAGAGGTGTGTTTCCCAAAGCCATTCCAAATCAAGCAATGTCAACAATGAAGATAGACCATTGAAGTTAGTGATGGAACTGACAGTAGCTATATAGGGACTTCATTCCATGGGGACAGTTTGCCACTTGGCCGGTGACACATCCTCTAACCCCCTAAGTGTCCCATCCTGAGTAAGAAGAAGCCTGGCACTTCAACCAGACTCTGGGAACTAACTTTGTAGATGCCAACTGGTACCCATGACTCTACCCTGGCAGCACCCTGCTTCTCACCCTCCATATGATGTTCATGGATATACAAATAAGGACAGAATTTCTGAACTAAATGAAAGTTGTACATAATACTCAGCCATGTCCCAAGCACAAGGCAAGTGTTTCAATTTGTGACTAGGACTATCCATGTTACAAAAAGCCAACTCTGGTCTATCGTGTGTATCCAAGATGGGTGCTGTCTAGCGTCTGCACATGTTCCCAGCCTGTCCTCAGCACTCCAAAAGGAAAGAGCTCTCAGGCCACATAAACCAGAGTGAGTGTAGCCCTGATCACCCAGCTCAAAGGGGACAGAGCCAAGCACTGTGTGCCCCATTTTTAACTAATACCCAAGCCAGTTCCACAAAAAGGCCGCCTAAATCTACTGATCCAGCTGCACTCCCCACCTTGTGACCAAAGCCACAGGTGTCTAGGAGGGGAATGGAGCTTGCCCTCAGACACATAGTTCCAGGATCTCTAACCCAAGCTTCCTTTAATAGGAAGTTCTCCCAGGAGTCCTGGCCTCCCCTTGTCCCAGGAAGGATTCTCTGGAGGCTGTTCTGCTGGCCCTCTTGAGAGTGTCTCCTCCTAAATGCTTCTTGCTAGAGAGGAAATCTAAGCTCAAGTCTTAACCCATGATAAGAGTTCATGATTTCAGTGCTTTCCTGCTACCTGAAGCCCCCACACACATCAGTGAGGCCAAGATAGGAGCTGCCCATTTGGTGGCTGAGGAAATGGGAAAGAAAGGCATTCATCAAGCCTCAACAGCAAAGATGGTGGCACTAGACCCCATGACAGACAATTAGGATTCTGGGAGAGATGAGCTAAGACCCTCGTGTGGAACCCTTGAAAACACAGATGGGCATTTAGAGGCTCTTCCAAAGAAGATGGAAGCTCTCTGCTGATGGGATGACACTGTTACTGTCGCCATGATCCAGCACAGTAACCAAGGCCACTCAGGTTTGTTGGCTGCTGAGCCAGAAATGGCAAGTGGCCACTAGTCATAAGAGCTCACTACACCTGCCCTAAGCCTTCTAGGGAAATGAAACCTTCTTGTTTGTTCTTTGACTGTAAGTGCTCTTGCATCAAAGAGCTGACCTTTGAGGCAGATGGTAGCAGGAAAAAAAAAAGGGACTTATGTACCACCACCTAGCAACCACTGAGTTTGGACATAGATTCACCAAGGGAAAGCCTGGCCCTGCTGTTTCCTACTTACAAGTTGTTAGGAACATTCCTGGTAACTCCTCAGAACCTCGGGCTCATCCTCTGCAAACTAGGATAAATGGCAGCTATTCACAAGTGTATGGTGACATACCAACCCCACCTGGCAATTGAAGCTCCTCCATCTAGTTCCCCCTTCTTGGGACAGCTGATGCACAAATTCTATTTGGAAGCAACGAGGGAAGGGTCAACTCTACAGTTAGGTTGCAGTACAGCCCTAATGAGGTCAGAATGAATAGTTCAGGGACTGCTGTCCAGCAGAGGCAGGCTAATACCCTGTCCTAGTTGATGAGAGTGCCCTCTCCAGACATAGAGATGGAGACCACCCTTTGGCCAGATAGAAGGAGCAAGGGATGGAGCAGACCTGCAGGGCTATGACAAAGGCTAGAAAGGGGAAGGAGAGAATAAAGCACAGGCTGAACAAGGGACTGCCTCAGTGTCCAGTAGCACTGAGAAGGGTCTGGCCAAGCTCAAGAATCAGGAGCAGGAAATGGCCTTGTGGGTGCCTGAGCCCCCATCCTGAGCCGCCACACTGTCTTATAATCCACTCTGTACCACCTTCCTGGGGAGAGATGATTGCATCCTTTCTGAAAACTGAAGAACAGGAGGGAGAAGGCAAGCCCTCCCTTCTCTCTCTCCCTCTCTCCTTCCCTCCCACTCTCCCAGCGCTGCCTCCTCCCTCCCCACCTCCCGCCAGCTCTTGCTCTCCCCGTTGCTAAGTAGATGGTAGGTTTATTTGCGGCTGTCGGTTCCCAGTAGAAAAATTTCGTCTTGGAGAGCCGCCTGGATGGAAATGGCTTCAGCACCGATTTCATGGAGAAGGTCTGTGCGGTAATTAGTGTTCACGAGGGAGGAATTGGACTGGCAGGCTCCCAAGAAAACTACTCCCCAAAAGTTAGCTGGAGTCCAGAGGGCTACATCAAATACAGTTCCAGAGTGTGCCTCTCCATCTATATATAGACCTGCAGACAAAAAATGGGCGGCTTGGTGGCTGAAGGTTCATGGGGGGGACTGGCCATGGGAGGCAGAGGCAGCCTGAGCAGCAGAGACCATGGCACAAAAACGTGAGCTGCCCTCCTTTGCTGCTTCTTGCTCAGTCCCTGGTGCCTCTTCCCTTCCTACTGTACCTTGCTCCTTGCCCCAGAACAGAACCTTGGTAAGAGAGGAGAGGGCAAGAAGAAAGGGAGGGGGAAGGGGAAAGGGAGCAGAGAAGAAGGGTGGGCTAACCCCATACTGGTCAGCACAGCACTGAATTCCTAAAGTCATGCTCTACACGCCGTCCCAGCCATTCCTACTTCCTCTTTGTTAAGCATTTGGGTGGTGCTTCTGCCTCCAGAAAAACTCCCCTGATGACGTTCCCCATCCTTTCTTCCTCTGTAGCTGACTGAAGCTTGCTCACCCACCATGGGCGCTGAGCCATGGCCTCCTTCAATGTTCTGTCTGTCCACAGCCACTCCCTGAGATGCACGTCTACAACCTTCTACCTCTCTTCCCCTCTCCAGGCCAGAGCTGAGCAAACAGTATCCCCTGAGCCCTTATTGAGTAGCAGACCTCAGGGATGGGATGCTTTATCTGGTCCCATGTGGCCACCTGAGGAAGTAGAATTAAAATCCCAGGCTTTGATTCCTTCTTCTTGCCAACAGTTGCTGGAATGTCCACAAAACAATCTGCTTCTTTGCTAGAGATTTACACGCTAACAGGCCAGGGTCCCAGATATCAGGGTCTTGGTAGAGGACCCAACCTGGCCTCTCACCCCAATTTCTGCCTTCAGCCTTGAATCTATTCCCAACTAGGTACTACACAGACCATTTTTACCACACACCCCCACCCTCATGTACTGCAGCCCTGAACCCTTAGCTCTCCATTGGCTTTACCTGACGGTCAGACACCACTGAGATCAGTCCCAAACCTCAAGGTTGTGTAAAACTGGATGTGGAGTCCATGTGGTCAGCCTTGGCCATGGCACACAGCTGCCCATTAACAGAAAGTCCAGGGAGGAGCAGCCAGCAGCCATCTCCACCCTACCTTTGCTGGCCTCAGCCATCCAGCTGGCTTTCCTGACCAGAGGGTATGATCTCTCAGCCAAGACAAAGTAAAGTGTGTTAGAGAGCCAAGATAAAAGATAGACTCGAGGAGAAAAAGACAGAGCAGCTGGGAAAATCAGACCCATTGCATGACAAAAACATGAGGCCTAGGGGTGGTTTTGACTGGCACAACTCACTGGCTCAGGATACTACAAAACCTCTTCTCAGCCCTAATCCTTCTCACCCCCTCACTCATTTTGAGAACAAAGCCCTCCACACCTCTATGAACACATGAGTATCTCAGACCTGTCACTCAAGCCACTGCCCATTATCCACCCAAAAAGGGCAGAAGGCCTGGCTGGATGCAGCCATATGTCCACACATGCTTTTATTCCCCTGTTGTCTTCCATTTGGTGGCAAGCCATGGAAATAGTCCCCATCTGTGGATGCAGTCTTCTGCCTACACAGTTGGAGATCTCTCATGCTAATTGTATGAACTTGCTGCCCCTACTTCGGGTTCAGGTTGCCCTGGGCTCTCCAATCTCTTGATATTTCCCACTCATCTCCAAGGACAGGAGAGGATCTGATCCCTGGTTATCTTGTTGTCTTGGAGTGATTGCTCAGCCTTGACCTACACACGTAGCCTTCCCCTCATCTATAAGATGGCACATCTATAAGAGAGGTGCATACATGCTGTTCCTTCCTCATCCCCACACATTCATTCATTGATCCTAGAGACCTGGATTCCTAAGCAGGAATTTACCAAACTCATTTCACAGAAAAGGAAACTAAGGTCCAAAAAATTCACTGACTTGTTGAAGGCAGCAATTTACCCATCAGGAGCTTGGTCAAGGCCTCCATGCACCCTTCTCTTGTAGACCATTGTCTACCCCTCTTTCTGTGCTTCTGCCTCAGGCCCAGCCCTGTAGCCCAGCCCTGTAGAGGCAGGACAGATAAGTGTCCATGGGGCTGGTCCCCATCATGGAGCTCATAGAAGCCTCTTGAGGATCCAAGGTGGGCATCCGTTCCTCCTGCTCTCCCATAGACACCCTCTGGAGCTCCTCACCCTATCCAAGTGTCCCTTATCAAGGTGGCCAGAACCCTGTACCACTCCTCTAAGCACTCTCTGAAATACTCCCACTTTCCTCTCTCCTTCCCTCTCAGCCTACCTTCCCAGGTCTTGAAAATTCCTCTCACAAAAGAAACAATTGACACCACAGTGCCTCTTTGGGGAAGCATGAAGCTCTAGCTCTTTGTCATCCTGCTCCCTGCCAGCTCATTACAGCCTCCTGTCGTTAGCATATTAGATACAGAAGGTAAACAAAACACACTTGCATCTGAGATTCTCAATGCAAACCAAGATCGCTCTGAGCTGCACACAAGCTGGTTGTGCAGAAAGACATGCAGGGCTCCTGCTCTGGGGAGCATAGATGGGAATAGGGTTCAGTTGAGTGACATGTGCAGGTCCAATGCAGGGATGCAGACGGTCTGAGAGCTAAAGTCATTTTCACACCATGGGGAATAGCTAACATCATATCATAGCCATAACTACTGACAATAACGGTAATATCAATACCCTCCCCAATTCATCACATCCTAGGGACTCTGCTCACCTACTACCCCAGCAGGTAAGTATCATTATCGCCTGTCCATGCACATATTACATAAACTACTCAGAGGCTCCTAAAACAAGCTACTGTCAAGATCTGATCTACTATGCAAAACTTGCAGCCCTTTCCATGACTTCAGATGTCCTAAGGATGCTAGGACAATAGGGGTCAGGTGGTTTTTTTTTCCCAGAATACTCAGCTGTCTATTCACAGGAACCTCCAGGTCTATGCTAAGGCTGGGTCATGGGGAAAGTGCCTGGAGTAGTCAGGAGAGCAATGAGCATATGAGAGTACAATAGAGAATATGGGGTTTAAGTTGTGAGCCAAAAAAAGGAAGCGAAAGATGAGGGAAAAGAATAGAAAAGAAACAAACAAGAATGGGGAACAGAGGGTAGGAAAGAGGAAATGAGGAAAGGGAGGGAAAAGAGAAGAAGGAAAGACAGAGAGTGCAAAGCAAGGAAGCCAAAGTTGTCTGGAGAAAGCTTCACAGGACTGATGTTCTTTCAGTCTCCAAACCTTATCCAACTCACCTGCTTTGTCTCTGTACCTGTACTGCATTGTCCTAACGCATGCTTCCCTCAAGGCCACCATAGGCTGGGAATAAAGGTTCCAGGGGCCAGGCAGCATTCAGAATGCACTGGCTGCCATGGGCCTGGCCACAACACCTTTAACTTTCCATTGCCTTAGTTTCCTACTCTGTTAAATGGGATGATAACCCTATTAGTTTATAGAGTTATGTCAAATGTGACAGTCCATGTAAAGCACTTAACAAAAAACCAACACGTAATCAAATATGAGGGAGTATTCACTGTTGTCCTCTACCAACTAAAGGCTCTATGCAAGCCTTGACTCACAGGATATATTTGTCATACACTCATCAGCTGACTTACTGGTGTTTATCCAGGGACTCCTGTAAAGCAGTAGGTATGCTTTCCACCATCTGAAAATTGTGTATGACCAATAAATGGTTGTGAGTTGATTAGAGCATTGTGTCACTCCATACAGAAATGTCAGCCCTCCTCCTAGTCACGTGGCTTATTGGTTCTTTTAAAAAGCCAACTGATTTGTTGGCTCAGTTTTCTTTTTCCCTGTGTTGGTTATGTGAGCAGTGAATGAAGAGAAGAAATGGAGCTGAGTGCTGGACTCTGTCCCACCACACCCTTGTGGATCAGCAGTTTTGAGGATGAACTGGGAATGCTCTAGCCCAAGCCCAAGGGTCACACTCCTCTCTGAAAATGTGACTGGTCCCTCAAACAGGCTCTGAGGCCATAAGGAGAGACTCTGTGGTCCAGCAATCTGGTCACATCTTCAGACCCCTCCCTTATTGCTGCCCTTGGGTTAAATATCACTAAATACCTATGGGTGAGCTTGTCTAGTTGACATTAGGAGAAAATCAAAATCAAGCCAAGGGAGCAGCTTAAATAACAGAGTAAGTGAAAAAGCCACCCTCTGTGAAGATCTAGACTGTGACCTGCCAGGAGATTGTGATTTTTATTGTTGCTTTGCAGATGCATATCACAACACACACATACACACACACACACACACACACACACACACACACACACACACACACACAGGCATAGACACACATGGGGGATGCACAAACACACAGGCATAGATGGACAGACAGGCATGTGAGCATACACACCATGGCGGGGAAACACAAACACACACAGAGGAGAGAGATGGGAGAGAGAGAGAAAGAGAGAGAGAGAGAGAGAGAGAGAGAGAGAGAGAGAGAGAGAGGCACACAGACACATATACAGGCATAGACATACACACATACATACACACACAGGGAGAGAGAGGCAAACAAATGCACAAACACACACACACACACACACACACACACACACACACACAAGCACGTGCACACCTTATAAGCTCTGGTAGCTTACACCCTGTTAGGGAGAAGCCAAAAAAAAAAAAGAAAATAGAGATTAGATCCCCTCACCAGGCAGTTCCAAGGGCCTTTTAGGCCCAGCTACCCTGCAAGCAGAGGGTAGTGCACACGGATCTCCTGATAGGAGATAGGATCTCCCCTCCTGATTCTGACCAGTTCAACCCAATTGTCCATAGAAATGCTGGGGCCTGCATGAAGAGTCCAGCCCTCCAGCTGTGGTCTCATTGGAGGGAAGTCATTGGAACACACATGTTTTCAAGCATTTGAACTTGATTCAAAGGCGAATCAGAAGGAGCAAGAAAACTGAAGATGGCTGCATGGCAGAGCTAGACGTTTAGCTGGGCTCTTTGGATGGGAGGATCTGGTGAAGATTCCAGGAACATGAGCTGGGGAAATTGCTCCATGACAGGTACACGGGCTGCTCTTTAAGAGGACCTAGGTTCAAGTACCAATATCCATATGGCAGGTCACAACCATTTGTAACTCTAGTCCCAGGGAATCTAGTGTCCTTTTCTGATCTCCATGGGTATAGGCATAGATGCATGCAAAACACTCATAGATATAAAAATAAAATATTTTAAAATGATTCAGGGACAGGGAAGGCATGCTGGAGGAGGAGTGTGGCAGTCAAGTCCCAGTTGTGACATGAACACATGTTGTTGGGGAGATAACCTTAGCAGTGTGACTGTCCTCAGTGACTTCCTAGTCTCTGTCCCTCAAGAGACTCATAGCACCACTGCCTTGTTGCTGCGACCTATTCTCCTTCAGTGGTAGAAAGGAGTAAAGTAAGCTTGTCCTTCTTCTCCTTAACACACATGGCACCTTGAGGGCCGAGATTGGTCTCTGTGGTGCATTCAGAGAGTTTCAGGCTTGCCAGTTTGGTAACAGCTTCAGAAGCAGCTAAGTAAAAATACTCCAATCTTCCTCTGTGTGGGGAAGGGAATTCTCTTGGGAAAATTGCCCCCACCTCTATGTCTAGTAATCACAATAGAAAACTCCAGCAAAATGATCCCCATGCAAAATAGTAGGGATCTACTGAGCTGCCTCTGCAACCCACAATGCCCCCTGGGGCCACCAGGGGCTCAAATGAGGCACCACATGTTTCCCAGTCACTACGATCAGTACATCAGACAGGAACTAGGCTACATGTAAAGCTACCAAGTTCCACACAGACAGAAGAAGAGAAGATGCCCAAGATAGGTAGGGATATCAGAGGTGGTTTCTTTCCCCAAGCCAGTTAAGATGCACCTTGATTTGCTCAGAGATCTCCTAAAGTCTGGTGATGGCTAGGAGGCCTCTAAGAGCCAGTGGTCCATCTCTACAGGATGGAGTCTGGCTCCTTACACTGTTCTTAAAAAATTCAAAATGGGATCTAAACTACCCTCCACATTAATTATAAAGGAACAGGGTTGGTTTTCAGGTTTTAGCAGAGAACTTCTCCTGGCATTAATGTGACCAGATAGATGTTCTGAAGGCATTTGGACTCCAACCCTGTTCTGTGTAACAGTCCTGGCATGTTGGTCACTGGTGTTTAAGAAGACCTTGGGGTAAGTAAGGCCAGGGACCACCTTAGCTGACTATCTAAGTCCCTGAAGGAAAAGATGAGGTCATCCCTGAGCCCCTTATCTCAAATGAAGGACATGGGCAGAAGGCAGGAAGGGAGAATATTTTTATGCAGTGACCCAAGCATCTCTGTATCTACTGCACTCATATTACTCCTTAAACACTGTCTAAGACCCATGGGGTAGATGATAGGAATTGAGTCACAAATGAGCCAGTGAGAGATGTTGGGTGTCTGTTCTGCCATAGCCACTTCGAGTACCTCTCCCAGACTCCTCCTGAGCTGTCAAAAGCTGATGACAGCCCACATCTTCTCTAAGGTACAAGAATGATAAGATTCTGGATATGACAGCACTTTGGCATATGATAGCCAGAGAAACAGTTCCCGATGGCTCATGATAGGGACACTCTTGTGCTTTCCTGGGGACTCTAAGGAACTTTCAGTTCAGAGCAAGGCCACAGGAACAGCCTTGTGGTTACAGGAACAGAGGCCACAGTGTGGTCAGATGACCAGACAAGTTTTTCCACAGGCCTGTGTGGAAGGGCTAGAATACTACTGCCCTATTCCCTCCATCTCCTGGGTCATCAACCCTGGCAAGGAACTGGGAAGGTCTTGCCAGAAGAGAGGTGAGGCCTTCAATATGCTGTACATTTTTTGTTCTTTTTCATAGTGCTGTAGAACACCAGACATGTAATTCTCTGGAGCTCTGGGTGTAAACAAGGGCAACTGTCAGGGAGAGTCACTTGGCAAAGGACCCACAGCTGGTCCCTTAACCCTCTGAGGTCTGTGGCTCCTCATTCAGAGCCATTCTTGGTGCCTTCTGCCCAGAAGAGGAGAAAGAGGAGGTCCTGTTCCCCCTGAGAGTCTCAGCCACAATAGCACTGGGTCATCTCTGTCTTGAGGACACTCATGACAGGAAGGGATAAGAGAATGAGGAAATAAATTTATCATTCCAGGGAAGCCTATTCTCCTTCTGCAATGTGCAATTGAGTTGAATTTTACAGAATCCCAGCCACAATCTTGCATGGACTTTCCTCTCTGGAATTTCTGGTTTAGAAAGGAGACTTCAGGAGGGCAGGGCTGAGCCTAGGTGAAGTGACAAGGTCCTCACTCCAAGACTGCCTCCTCTGAGGAAAATGGATGGCTTCACCCCTGGCTCACTCTCTCAGACTTCATGTTCCATCTCTCAAACCCCTTCTGTCCTTCATCCAGTTATTGCCTGAAACTTATTGCTCCCTGGCAAGCCCCCACCCCCACCCCACCTCGACCACAGACTGGGGTTTAGGGATATCTTCTGCATTGTAATCGGCCTGGCCCTGGATGGAGAAAGCCCCTCTCCCTGTAAGTAGCACCTGTAGTAGAGTATATCCATTTTGGGCAGACACATAAATAAGAGGTAGACAAAGATCTAGTCTAACTGCCAAAAGAGGTGGGTAGTTCCCAGAGATCCTAAGAGATGTGAGGCTGGTAGACTTAGGGAAGGTCTTTGGAGGAAGGGGGCTGGCTCATCTCTGGAAAGACACAAGGCTATGCAGATGATGGAGTCATGAGGTAAGTGGCCAAGCGAAGAGGGATATTCCAAATCTACCAAGGTGGTGAAGAAGCCAGAGGAAGTCAGAGGCCATCTGTGGCTGGGGAAATGTCTGTCTTTTTATTTGGAGAGGGAATAATTATAGGAACTATAGGGATGGAACATGGATACAGAAGAGAGTGTGGGGAGATGGTCCTACTGGGAAGGTTTAAGTCTCAGGAACTATCAGAAGGGGTTTTAAGAAGACGGCACAGTGGTTGGGTGGAAGGACAAGAATGAGGCTCGGTGCTCAGTTTTCCTGCTCACTACCCTGCCTGCTGGGCCATTCTTGAGTGGCCCACTCTTACTTAGCAAAAGACCATAAGCAGTGCTCAGGCTCAGTAGATCCATAATTGAGACAGATCTTCAGACAGCTTACCAGCCCAGTCAGTATGTTTTAGCAAGTCCTGATTTACATTAAAGACCTTATATTAATGTGCTTGCAAAGCCAGGTGATGGGTATGTAGCCCCAAACCCCTTTGTTATTCATGATCCCTCTCCCCCTCCTCCACCTCCTCATCTTCCTCCCCTAAGTCTGACTGTTGAGTTCTTCTGATCATCCCCAACCCCCAGCCCTCTCCTACTTCCTCCAAGCCAACTGATTCCAGGCCTGAAAGCCCTGATGTTTTATTAAAGTCCAGATCTTCCTATTCTAAGGCCACCTTCCTCTGACTAATTCTGTAATTCAATTAGTAGGAAGCCAAGGCCTGGATGCGGGGAGGGGGGAGGAGGGGGAGCCCATCACATCGGGAGCCTTCCTTCCGTGATGATTACACCCCAGGCTTCAGCCCTGTTCGAGTTGGGCAGGAAATTGTTCTTTCACTTCACAACGACAAGGGCCTTTTATCCTGGCTCACGGGGGCTTTGTAAATTACTGCCATCATCTCTCAGTACAATTAATTCTGCAGCACTGTGTTTTTCTCCCATGTGGGAGAGGGCTCCACCCACATTCCTAGGCGTCACCAATGCCCCTTGCCCCACGGTGGGCAGTAGGCTGCACTGCTAGAGAAAGGAAGACACCCTTGCCCACACCTTCTCCTGTTCATGCCTCCACATCTGCCTGTCTCTTCCCGGCTGGATCCTTGTGACCAGGCCATGTTGCTCCCTTCCTTCCTTTCTTCCTGCGCTTATGTCCCAAGGTCCCCAATCTCTCTTCAGGCCTCAGTCATGGGTCTCTTGCTCCTCTTCTATGTATGCTCTTGGTCTCTCAATCCTCCACCCAATCCAAGAGATACAAAGATGGTGTCTCCACTTTCTCGGAGCAGCAATCTATTCAAAGACACAGACATGAAATTGGCGAATAGAAGGGATGAGTAAATACAAATGGCAAGCCAGAAAAGGTTAGGAGGCTATATAAAGAAAAGAGAGCCAGGGACAGAGCAGTGAGCACACAGCAGAGTCGGGAATGCCAGGGGAGGGCCAGGTCAGAGTGGGTCAGCAGAGGTGGGCAGGTAGACATAAGGGGCCACCTGCAGCCCTGAGGAGGCCATCAGCTGCAGACACGGCACTGTGTGCAATTTCTCTTTAATCATGCCCTTCCTCCATCTCTACTCCCACCCAGATGGTTTCTAAATCCCTTCCTTCTCTGACAGACCAGGGTTCTATTCTGCTCAATTCAGTGTTTTAAGGGGAGATGAGAGAGTGTGTGGACTCTTGAAGGGCGGGAGGTCAGCAGTGAGCTGGTGGCAGGGAATCAACACTGGGAATTAGAGGCAATATCATGGCCACCCAGAGATTCTCTAAATCACCTGGGTAGTTTCTCACCTCCAGTCACACACCTGGGAAGATCTCAAAAGACATGGCAATGCTCTCAGAGCAACTAGCTACCGTATCCTGCATTCCATTCCCCAAACACCAACTCCCGTCACTCAGGCTGTGGACCAAACTCACTTACACGTATAGCTTATCAGGCGGAGAAGCTGCTTCAAAGATGAGAGCTGTATTGCCCAGTTCCAGCAGAGGAGATGCTGAGGAAGCAGGGTATGTGTCCCACCAACAGATGACCGTCCTTGGGTGTATTTGTAAGGCAGCTGATGCCCAGCTATATCCTCCATGCAGGCTATGGGTCTTGTCTTCTGACTTACCTACTCTCATCTACTTCCTTTTCACTCCATTCTCCTATTTTTGTACAAATCTTTTTTTCTTGAAAGTTAATTATGCAAGTGATATGTGAATATCGTCTGTGTCTACATGTGTCAAACCAAACAAAAGGGGCAAAACCAACACAGGGATACATCCCCCATTAGGACCTCTTGCTCCCATGTACCACTCCTTGTAACTTTGCCCATAAATGTAGAGAGAAGTCCGTGACCGAGTGGAATATCTCTGCTGTGTATTCATGATGTCAATTGTTACATAATTTGTTTCTCCTATCTGATAATGCTGCATTCTTTGTTGGTACATTAAAGACCATTTCACCTTTATTTATTTATGTATGTATTTATTTATTTAGCTTTTTGGTTTGGGTTTTTTGTTTTGTTTTGTTGCTGTTGTTTGTTTGTTTGTTTGTTTTGAGACAGGGTTTCTGTATGTAACAACTCTGGATGTCCTGGAACTCACTCTGGAGACCAGGCTTGCCTCAAACTCAGCGATCTGCCTGCCCCTGCCTCCCAGATGCTGGAATCAAAGGTGTGCACTAGTACTGCCACCCAGCTCATTTCACCTGTTTAACGACTATAGAGTATTCACGGTTTTTAAATAGAAATATCTCTGCCTTGGGGACATGTCTGAGGTTTTCAGATTCTACTCCTGCAAACACAAGGGACTGTTGTTCTCTCCTCTGTGAACACAAAGATCAGACCATACACTTGTAGGGTAGAAACTTGGAGAGGATGGCTGCACCTGAAGGCCAGGAGGAATCTCCGTGTCACTGGTCCCACCACCAGAAGGACACTCCCTTCTCAGAACTTTCCAGGCCCCCAAGTGGAAACCCTGTGACAGGACCACCCACAGTATCCTGTGCATGACAAAATCTCCATGACAAAATCTGCTTGCCACCAGCACTGTGCATTCACAGAGCGCCTTTGCAGGGATGACTCTGAGGGCTCCACTATACACCTTAAGGCTGTGAGTTTGGCTGACTTAGTAGCTGCCAGGCTAAGGCTGGCAAGCTCCATATTCCTTCAAGATACCCCAGCTCAGAGCCTGAGGACCATGATGAACAACCAATAGGAGGTAATGGTTAGCTGTCCTGGTGGGAGCTGTGAGTGCCTCTGTTCTGTTCCTAAACATGAGAGCCTCACCAGCATCTCATAAGGGTTGGCCTCTGGGACCCCACCTTGGCCTCCACCCCAAACCTATGGTTATGCAGAGTACCCTATGAGGGCAAGCTCTCCTCCTACAGCCCCCCTCTCCACCAAAGCCGCCATCTCCTCTCATCTCAGCCAGGGTGCAAGCCAGTCCTTTCTTGCACTCTGGATTTGGCATTATGAGCAGCTTATCCATATCTGCCTTCCTCAAAAAGCCTTGAGTGAGCAGACTAATCTCTCCTGCTGGAAAGTGAAGTGCAAATCCAACTGTGGAGAGATGGCTGGAGAAGTACCAGGTTCCTTTGTGTAAAGGTGGGCCTTCCTCATGGCAGGGTAGAAGGATAGAGGATGAAGAAAGGGGCTCAGCCCTTCCCCACTTCCTACATCACAACAGGGAGAAAATACCCACAGCTGGCTCCCCGAGGCTCAGATTCAGCTTTGTTTAACAACCACTAGTTAACAGGTCTCTCTACACGATTCTAAGAGGGATCATTGTTCCTAGGTTAACTATATAGGACAAATAAGGAGCCCATGATTCAGAAAAGGGAAGTCCTGAATGACCTGTGGCTGGAACAGGGCTCTTCTGAGCAGAGATGTGTATCAGCCCTTTCAAGGAATTCTAGAAAAGTGCACTGTCAGGCCTGACCTGGGAGACTACATGAAGCAAAAAGGCAACCTGCAGTGACCCTCCTACTGTCCCTCACAAGCAACCTCAGACCCATAGCACAAAGGCAGTCCAGCATGTAATATCATCCACAGGGCCCAATCAGCTCTTGGCAGCCTCTAAACACAATCTCTGTAATCCTTCTTTCACCACTGTCTGTCTATAACACTCCTATCAAGTTAGCCAAGGTGTTTGGACATTCAGAACTCTCAGGGAGTCAGGCAGCTCTGCCCTTGTTCTGAGCATAGAGAAGCAAACAGAAGCAGAACAACATGGAGTTACTGGTCTCATCTGAGCATTCAGAGATTGCCAATCAATGAGAAAATAATATCAATGTCAGAGAGTACTGGGTGACAAACAGAAAGGAAAGAGGGCAAAGGGTCAGGGGAGAGGTGTGTGCTGGGGGCTGGGATGGTTGAGAGAAGCGGTGGAGGAGGTCACATCTGATGGATACCTGAAGGCAGTGAAGGAGGAAGGCAGGCCAGTCTGGTAGAAGGGGAAGGGTGAGGAAGCAGCCATTGTAGGGCAGGACTCTAAGATAGAAGATGTCTCAAAAGAATGAGAAAAAGTGAGGGAGCCAGGGAGTGAACAAAAGGGAAACAATCAGGCAAGAGAGATTCCAAGGTGGAAATGGGGGGAGTTACTTGGGTTTGGGACAGGGTTCCTAAAAAACACAAGTGGAACTCTGAGGTCTCTCAAAAGAAACAATGGAAGAAATTCCTGGAAACTGGACAGAAGCATCAGATTTCCTCCCCTGTGATCCCTAGTTTATTTTTCTGGGCTGTGAAAACAATATGGTTACTTCCTCCTCTTCCTTCTCTTACTTCCTCCTTCTCTCCAAACCTGCCCTGATCTTGTCCCAAGCTGGCTTGCCTGCATGTGGCTAAGACACTGGCTGCCTCTCTGTAGCAGGCAGAAGACAAGGCCAACAAGGGGGTGAGGGGACAGGAGGAAAGACACCCCTGGGAAAGGCACGAGGCAGCATGAGGGACGACGTCACAGGGCCTCTGACCGCTATTTATTTCAGTCGCCTGTGTCTCCATCAATAACTGTCTGCCAGTGACCAGGAGGGAAGAAAAGGGAGAGGAGGGAGGGAGGGAGGGAGGGAGGAAGGGAGAGGGAGGGAGGAGGGAGGGAGGGAGGGAGGGAGGGAGGGAGGGAGGGAGGGATAGAGGGGTGATGTGGGCCTGGTCCAAGGGAAGGAGGATGGCATGGAGACCCGTTGACAGGACACAGAGCCAGCAAAGGAACTGGGGCTTCCATTTCCTTTTGCCATCTCTCTCTCCCCATCATACATGTGTTCCCTTCCTGCCATGTCTCCAGCCAGCAAAGATAGGGAAGCAGAATCTATTTCCACGTCAAAGGGGGAGGAACAAAGGTTATTATGTACGAACTTGATGGTGGGAATAAGGCTCTGGAGAGGATATTGTGGGGACTCTGTGCATCAAGTGGCCGCAACAAGTCTAATAACTAGAACTGAGGTATGTACCAGACAGTCACTGCCAGCTGGAAGGCCTAAGAAGGAAAGAGCCTGAGTCTAACATAGCATGGACATTCAAGATGTAAATGGTCTTCGAAGAACCAGAGGGCTTGTGGTGGACAGTGAGGAAAGGATGTGGTCCATGGAGAGACTGGAGCAGTCAGGAGCCACTTCAATCAGACTCATGAGAAGGACTGGGCTGGGGGCAATGGTAGTGGAGACATAACCCTAGGCTGACTGGTCACAGAAAATGGGGTCTGGCATAGAGGGAGCAGGGGAGGCTACAGACCATACAGGCAGGTGTCTACCCTGCTGGTCTTTTCTCTAGGCTAGGGTCATGGATGGCTTTAAACAGGAGTGTTTTAGCCAAAGCAGGCCTTTGCAGTTTTACCCATGCTTCCAGCTGGTTTTGCAGGAGAGCCAAGCCGCATTCAGCCACACCTGCAGACAGAGGAAGGGGCCCCTGAAGCTAGTCAGTAGGGGAAATTCTCAAAAACAGGTCTGTGACCAAACACTCTGTTCCTGCTCATGGTGCCTGCAACGGGCATTGAGCCCTCCAGTGAGCAGGTTGCACTGCACACAGCACTCCAGAGTCAAGCAGTGGTGTTACAATGGCTCAGGGGGAAAAGCGGACAGGACCTTGGAGAGCATCCTCGGCTTTTTTTTAACAGAAGATGCAGGTGGGGTAGTGAGAGGCAGAATAAGGGTAGGCCTCAGTGGGTTTGATAGCCCCAGAAACCTCCAGAAAAGGGGTATGTGAAGACCCTCGCCACAAATCTGACAGCAGGAATCGGGGCAGAGAAACCAAAGGACATATGACAGCCCTGCTCGTTTGATTATGACAATTGACCTGAGGGTGGGCTCTCCTTTACAAATTGGTCCTTTATTTGGAAAGTCCCTGGCTCTTGCACTGCCGAGGGGCCCAGAACAAGGAAGGAGGCACTGGCGGTAACAGCTAAGGAAGCACGGATCTAAAGGGGAAAACTGCCCCCCCTCTGAGGTTAGGGGCTAGAGTTGAAATTGATTAAAAACAACACTGACAAGGAGTGGGGAGAAGGCAGAGACGCCTGAAGCACTGGGCGCAAGGACAGAGTGAGACCCGCGGGCAGAGCGGGGGGGGGGCGTGGGGAGTGGGGAGGACTCCGCGGAGGGAGCAAAATAGAAAAAGCCACGGGAGAAAGGAGAAGCAGACAGACGGGAGACCGTGGGGCAGGGAAGCTCTGAAGAGAGCGCCCAGGAGAGAGCGAGGTGGGGAGAGCAGTGACGAGCAGGAGGGCGGGAGAGTGGGGCGGGCGGCAGGGCGCGGCAGCGGGCCGGGCCTGGCTGGGGGCGCCCCCACTGACCCTTGTCGCCGCTTGCTTCCCTCCCAGGCTGCGCTTTCCTCACCTACTGCGAGCGTGAGTCAGCGCTGAAGGCCCAGAGCGCGCTGCACGAGCAGAAGACCCTGCCCGGGGTAAGTGGCGCGGGCCGTGGCGCAGCCGGCCGCGCGCCGACAGGGGGCGACTTAGGGAGGTCGGGCCGCGAGGCGCCGGGCGGGGACAGCAGGGACCCTGCCGGCCGGGCTACGTCCGGCTGAGCCCCTGAGTGCGAGCTGCGGGGAGGAGTGGGGGGGTGCAGGGGCAGTGGGCACTGAGCTGGGACGGGCGCGCCGGCCGCCGCCGCCGCCGCTCCCGGCCGTCCAGGCCCGACGGGGGAAGAACTTGGCCGTGGCCCGGAGCCCAGACGTGGCAAAGGCGCGCACGGCCCGGGGTGGGGCGCTGCATGTCCTGGGCCTAAGAGCCGCGCACTGCTGGGGATGTTCCGCAGGCTCTCGAGTGCATACAGCTGGGCCCCGCTGGGGTCCGGCACCCGCAGATCCCGAGCCCTGGGCCGCGGTGGGAGGGGCGCATCCCAGGCGCCGCGAGTGAGATCACCGCGGTTTATTTAAGGAGCCAGCCCTCGTCTTTGATAAACTATCGCGCCTTGGCCCTGGTTTATAGCTTCTGTGAGGGGGAGAAGGGAATTATTTATGGTCCCCCTAACTGGGTGTGATATCAGCCGTGGCTATTATCGAGGCTAGTTCATCACCATAAAATAAGAAGTGTCCCTCGGGTCAAGGGTCTGCGCGGTCTCTCCTGTGGGTTCAGAGAGATTGGGTTTGGGGGGTTAGGAAATATACAGCCGCTGAGCATCTAAAGATAAATGGAAAATTGTGTTTGTGGGCATGGTTTAAAGAATAAGCAAATATGCAATGTTTCCGCGTATACAGTGGGCGCTGTGTATACAGGGAAGCACGTGTGTTCTCGATGTATGCACGCCTGTGCTTAGGCTTGCGTGTTTACATTCTTACCAAGCAAACCGTATGTAAACACACGTTTCCATTTCTGCTAAGGTTAACCAGGTAGATGAGAGCAAATGGCACACCCCGAGGTGAAGCAGCTCCCCACCACTACCCACCCTCACCCCCTTGCTTCAGAGGTCTTTCATTAAGGCTGCAGAATTACACAGGCCTTTCCTTCCATTATGACAGCCTTTGTATTGTATTTTGGTGTTTGTGATTGCAAAGCACGGGGCTGAGTCATCTTAATAACATAGCCGCGGATGCAAATGTATGGAAATGCAGGCGCGCACAGATTTTGTGTGGAGCGGGGCTTTGGCAGGGCGGCCGTTCCCAGTTGGTTTTTTAGTGGCGCGACTACATGCACATATATTATAGTAATACTTTCTGGGTGCCCTCTGTAGGATGGCAGAAATGTGCTCTACGTTGTGCGTGACGCATAAAGCCATATTGTAAGATAGTCAAAGGTTTCTCAGAAAGGTTTACGCTGATTAATAAAGTGTTTATGGCACTTTTGTTTGGGGGGAGATTGTGATAGATATTTGAGAACCACCCAAATGGAATAGAAAATACCACATTGTTATTGGAGGCCCTCCATCAGCTTGAGAGAGATTGCTGGAGAGTTTCATAATGGCTAAAAGCCGGAATCAGATGGGGAAACAGAAAGAGAGAAGGTGGGAGGAGGGTTCCGATTTTTTAAAAAGGAAAAGCGTATGTGGATTGTTCCAGACCTAACCTTAACTCGTGGTTGTTTATTTTACATATAATAGAATAGCTAAATGATGGAGTGTATTAGTTCTTTAATAATTTATAGAAATACTTTGATGTTGCAGTAATTACATTAAAGGTCACATATCAAAGGTAATTTGGTTGAGCAGCTGTGATGGTTTCTCAGAAGCAATCAATATCACTGTCCGTGGTGCTGATTTCACCAAGGGGCCTGCCAGATTAAAGAAGGCTTATTACCAGGCAGAAAGGCCCAGGGGAAATCAGGAGCACGTTGGAGTGAGGCACCAGCCCCCCTTCCACGATAATTAACACCATTCCCCATAATCTGCGCTAATCCCTCATACTGGGAGATCCAGTGGCATTTTTCTGAAATCACAAAGACAAGTTGGGCAAGAGGCAAAAAGAACCATGAATTACGCTGGCAGAGATGGGGTAGAACTAGATTCCCCTGGTGGGGTTCAGACACAGCCCAGAGTTCCTTGTGCTGCTCAGAACACCGACCTTTCTTCAAAGCTTCCTGAGGAGACTCAGCCTCACAAGCCTGCTCACACAATTCTCTGGGCAGGCAGAGCTCGCAGGGGGAGACACAGGGAAAAAGATGAGTTGCAGCTACAGGTTCTGAGGGCACATTGTTCCCACACAAACTCACATGCAGACAAATGGAAAACAAAATGACCGAGTAAAATTACGCTTTAAAGTGGAGTCATTTTGATCCCGGAAAGCAGAACTGCCGTTATTATTGTGAGCTGGTGCTCTCCTTGGAGATCAGAGGAAGTGTGCCTCCAGCAAATGCAGAGTGAGAGGTCCAAGCAAAATGCTCTTCAACCAAATCATACATGTTCCTGCCAGCTGAGGCTGTGCTTACTGCTGCCTGTTTGGTTGGAAGTGGGGCACATAAGAAACCTCTTCTTGACTGGGGTGGCCCCAGTAGGGGCCCCAGTGAGCAGCCAGTGCATCTGACTAAAGAGAATGAAATTGAAAGGGGAATCTGGAAAACTGGTAACCTCAGCAATTTAGGCACTTTTCCAGACTTCAAATTTCATTAAAATCAATCCATTAGAATCAGCCCTCTACTTTCTTACTGAGGAGAGATAGGAGGGAAAGCTAGTACAGACAACACATTCTGATTCCCAGCAACTTACAGAGCTGGCATCACCTTCCAGCAAGAAAAATAATCCATTGTTGTACACAAAGACACATAAGTGCATGTGCACACACAACCACAGCAAACAACACCAACACAGCAACTGCAGCTGAACCAGAGGCACTCCTCACTCTTCTTCATCCAGGAGGACAGGGGAGCTAACATTTCTCTTGGAAGAAGTAGAATTTTAGGGAACAGGTCCCCAATGGCTGCTCTTCTGAATCAGAGGCCAATTTCCCTGGAAATCAGCCTAATTGAAGCTGCTCTGAGGGCTGATGGAGTCGTCGCCTGGACCAGTGTCACAAATGGATTATTATTCTTGAATGTGGCATGGTTTCAGTAGGGTGAGATTACTAAACCATGAAGCCTCATCAGGGTACTTGAGATTATGGATTTCTGCCAGAAAGTCTGCATGATGCACTTTTTTAGCTCTCTCTCTCTCTCTCTCTCTCTCTCTCTCTCTCTCTCTCTCTCTGCCTCTCTACTCTTTCCTGATGGAATACAAGAACCTTCTATCATCAGTGTTTACAGGGTACAATCACAGAATGTGGCTTCTCAACCCATCAGCAAGCATTTTCCAATATATGCCCTTCTCTCTTGGAGTTGTCCATCAAGTTGGAGACAGAAGCAGTACACACAAATATAAGCAACCATGGAAGACAATAGATGTTACAATAAAGTGCTCAGTGTAGTCAACTGCTTATCATTCACAGTGAATACTTGATAAACACTGTACTAAATGATAGGCATGGTGTTATTTGTCACATCCCTTGCCTCAGCCTCTTTTTAAGACCACCTTGTGAGGAAGACACCAGATTTTGATAATACAATTGATAAATGGATCTGAATTTATCAAGCTCTTTACTTTTGTTAATGCTTTCAATTGCTTTAGAACTTTCAAGGGACAAAGATTGCTATGGGGGGTTCCTTCAGGATATGAGCCAGTAGGAAGACAGTTGGGAGTCAGGTGACTATGTTAGAGTAACAAGAAACAGCCTTGCACTGTGTATGCACAGCAAGGCAAGAGGCTGACAAAAAGTTCTACCTGAAATAGAGGTTTTCATGCCTCACACTGGGTCCAAGAGCAATCCAGAGTCTGAATGTGTCGGGGAGGCCCTGTGGAAGAACTGTGTGCCTTAAAACACAGACCCACTGCTGAGTTCCAGCTGCTCCAGCCTTTGGGACTTTGCAGAGGATTGTCTTCCAGGGAGAGCCCATATGTTCCCAAAGTTAAGAATATGGGGCCAAGGGAACAAAGCTCTGACTAGGGAAATGCAGATATGTGACGAAAGGTGGCCAGAATTACTCCTTCAGCAGCAGAAATGTTCTTGGCCAGAGCTGGAAGAAGTGGGGGGTTGGTTCCAGTTAGCAGGAGGCCTAGAGGCAGGGAAGAGGAAGCTGGTGTGGAGGGGAGCTGGCATGCTGAAAGGGAGCTGTTTCTTCTTGGTAAATATCAAAGCTCCAATCTGCTAGTTAGAGATGGGTTTTTGTGCCCTTACTGGGCAACTAACACACTCTGCTGCCTCCCACTCAACCCTGAAGTCACACAGGAGGCATGCAATATCCCTGCCATCCAGAGTCCCCAAACTGAGGTGCTTGCAATGCAGGAACCATTATTTCCATAGCAAATCAGGCTGACCTTCTGTGAGTTTGTTAACAAAGATAGTAAGATGGAAAATTTACCAAATGTAAAATTTGAGTTAAATCCCCAGCACTTCTGTCCCTTCTCCCCCTCACTTCCTTTTGCCTTAATTTCAATTTCTCATTTTGTTCACTTCTCTTCTGGTCTGTTTTCTCCTGCTCTCCATTCTGGATATCTTCTTTTTTGTCTTTCATTCCCACCTTCCTCTTTTTTCTGTCCTCTCACTGTCTTTTCTCCCTCCTCTTCTTACCGCATCTCCTTTTGCTTACTCCACCTTGGCACCTAGAGGAGGCTCTAGTAAGTCCTCCACCAGGCTTCAAGGGGCTTCCTCAAAGAGGCCCAACCCCCTCTCGAATTTCCCTGCCACTGAAGGATCCATCTAATTTTATGTACAACTGTAAAGATGAATGATAAGTAGAAACTATAGAAGCAAGAAGATGAATAAATTATAAAGGGCAAATGATGACAAGCCAGGGGTCCCCAGAGACAGTGATATGATAACAGAAACTAGAGACGAATTTATGAAGGGTGTAGTTAGCATGTTCAGAGGCTGTGAATTCTCCGGGGTAGTTTTACAACTCCTGGTGATAGGCATAATCAAAGCGTTTCAGTTTAGAAATGTGATATATTTCTACTTGTCTGTCTTGCAGGAAGTGTCGGTTTTGTCTCTGTGTAGTGAATCTGGGTCTTGTCACGACCTGTGTCTTCCCTCCCAGTCTCTGCCACCTTCTGTGTCTCTATTTGAGATAGTAGAGACAGACACACACATTACTCCTGCTGTCCTTCTAACTGAGTGTGTTAGTTTAGGGACAATGATGACAAAATGCCACCAACTGGAGGCTTCAACTGCAAAAAAATAAAAAAAAACTACTTTGGTTCTTGGTTAACAGACCAAGATAGCTGTGAGGTTTGTCTCTGCTGAGAGATTAAGGACAGTGTCTCCCATGCCTCTTTTCTAGATTCTGGAAGTCTAGGGATCTTTTTGTCTACACGTGTTCTTTCTGATGCCTTGTGTTATAGTCCCTGGTCCACTATTTCTGCACCCATGTACTTCCCTTCTGAAGACACTAATCACATTGGATCATGGTCCATCCCAAGGACCTCAGGTTGGTCCTCTATAAAGATTCTGTCTCCAACACACAGGTTGGAGACCTGTCTTCTCATTCACAGATAAGACTTCATTCTTTGGGCACAAAGCTCAGTTTAATCTGCAACATTGGACAACATGCTACCTTTGACTATTCCATGACAGAAGAAAAATGATCTTTAGTGATGCCTGAACCATGGGGATCCCATAAGCCCCTTCTCTGTGATTCCCAACTAACCTCATACTTTTGTTCTTCTGTGGGGGAAATGGGTGACATATCTTTTTCTTTTCTATAGTCCCTAAAGAGAATTCCCCGTCTGTCCTTTAGGCAGTGGTCCTCAAATGTACAATTTAGTAACCAAAGAACTTGGGCATTGTCTGGAGATGTTCCTAGCATCTGTGAGGAGTAACCAGAGATGAATCTATGCATCCTGAAATGCACATGACAGTCTCCCAAATAATGAACTGGTTGCCCAAATGTCATTTGTGCTAAGGAAGATAAACTGTATCCCAAGGCCAATGGTGGTGTAGAAGGCAGGAAGGACAGCAAGCTCAGAGGCTGAGCATTCCCTTTTAGAAGCTTGTTCTCATTCATTTTGAGCACAAGTCAAAGGGTCCTTATGATAGGAAGAGTTGGAGGTTGTGTTAAAGAGCATACATTTAAACAGCCAAGTCCACCTCCCACTTGTGGGCACAAATCTGGCCATGCCCACCTCGTGTTGTAGCCCTCAGGGCAGACTCATAAAAGACCTGCCAGTTTCGGTATCATTTCCAGCTCTGCTCTCTCCTCTAACTCACATGGAGTCAATGATCTGAATGATGAATTTGCTCATGACAGAGATGGAATGAGAACCCAGACCTCCTAAGCTAAAGGGGGATGTCTCCACCTCCCCCCTTTGAAGGCTCCCTCCCACCCCAGCTTATGTCAGGCTTCTGTGCAGCCCAGTATTCCTTTATTATGTGACGCCACCATGAGCCATTCAGAAGGCAACACCAAGGTGAAGGGAATATTGAGGCCACAAGAGGAGAGTCAAAGGGATGTTTACCCAGAGACAGCTGAAACACAGGCTTCACCTACAGCACAAATGACTTGCCTTTCTTCTTTCACTCAGCCCACAATGCCAGCCCCATGTTCCACTGCCTCCATTGCAGACCCTGCTCTCGCCTCCTGCAGAAACAACCTGAGTCCTCCCCACCTCATAGGTTTCCTCATGCACCCCCATCCTAGACACAATGCTTTCTTCTTCCTTGCCTGTCTGTGTTGGCCTTGAAAGCCCATGCATTTGTCATATAAGTGACTGTGGACTCTGAGACACCCAGAGCAAAGTCCAGGCCTGGACACAAGTTGTGCCTGGTAAGACTCTCTATGAACCAGAAAGCAATGGTTCCTGTTACCATGGACCTGGCTTCAAGAAGGCATGTGAGTGAATGGATGCAGTCTAGGGACCTACGCTTAGGTACAGTTGCCAAAACAGTCCATATGACTCTAGCTTAGTTCAGACCCTCCCCAGAGCCACCTTCTGGGTTGTTTGCCTCTGGAATCCCTTCTAATTCTGACATTCTTCATGTTTCTAAGAATAATAGAGTCCGCATTCCCCACGTTGCTTAACAAGACAGAATAAAGGGGTGAGTGGGAAACTCTGCTCTCTCCTTTGATTCACGTGGAATCAATGATCTGCATGACGTGAGCTGAGAGTTTGCTCATGACAGAGAAGGAGCAAGAACCCAAACCTCCAAAGCTCAGCCATGGGGAAGGTCTCCAGCCTCTCCCTTTAGAAGATTTTCTCTCCCGCCTAAACAGGAACCTAGTGTACTGGGTTTATGTGCAGCTCAGCATCCCTTTGTCAGTATGATCATGTCTCCTGGTCTCCACCGCTTGCCATCATTGATGACAAGTGTAATACAGCAAGGATCAGATAGGTCCCTCCATGATGCACCCACCCTGAGCCAAAGCTGGATTCCCAAAAGCAAGCCTACCCCTGCACTCTGCTCATTCTGAGGAGTTCGGAGAGGCATTTTGCCATTTGCAGCAGCACTAGCCAATTGTAGTATAGTACAGATAACTTGTCCTGTGTTCAGAACAGAGCAAAATTAGCAAGACAGTGTGTATTGCTGAAGATGTTTATAATGTGGTATTAACTGAAAGTGTCTGGGGTTCCAGAAAGATAAATCAGGCTGCCCCAAGGAATTCCAGCCACAGGGGTGGCCACTCACTTCCGGACCCTTGCCCTACTGGTACCTTTTCCATAGCATAACCAATGGTATCCTTGTGAGATACAGCTCTCATCACCTTTGATCTCTGTTACCCAGAAGATCCAGCCAGTGGCCCAATCCTCTTCCGGGTTCCCCAGATCCCCGAAGCTCTTGCACACATCATCTTCCTTAGGAGCCTCTGTTTTCTATTTCAGTCTCCTGTTCTGAGCTCTCTCCATTCATCCCCAAGGCCCAAGTCTGGAATGAGTTCCTCTGTGCAGACTCTTCCCAAGGATGCTTTGCAACTCCCAGAGTTTCCCAGCACTGCTCTTTAGTCCCAGAGTCCTCTGTTAACATTGGGAGGTACAGTTGCCAGGGCTTATCTTGCCTGGTTCAAAGGAAGGCATGAGAGTAAGTGAGAAGCAGATTCTTTTTCTGATGAGTGTCTCTGGTAACCAATGCACCTCACAAGGGCATACAGGTGAGTCAGTCCTCACAATTCCTCTGTCCATATCACCTACAGCCCCTCCCTAGAAGATTCCCAGCTTAGCTTTCCCTGCTGGATAAGTTTGGGAAGAAAACAAACATGGCTTTGTGGCATTGAGTTCATAGAAGAAAGCTATGAGGAAGGAGTGTTGACCCCAGTAATCGCAACTGGTGAGGATGTGAGTGTGTGGGTGCGTGATGTGAAGTATACATCCTCAGGAGAGGGATCCTGAGGATGGGTTGCCACAGGGGCTGCGCCTGTATGAGTCATGGTGAGAACATTAAAGGGTTTCTCAACCTTTCATCAGAAAGCAAGCCTGAGACACAAAATTTCTGTGTGAGCTACTGCTTCTGGACGGATGTGCTTTAGGACTGGATGGTTTCCTTTTAGAAAGTATGTGTGGGGGTGAGCAAAGGATCAGATGCCTCTGTGTTTGGGACCAGTGGGGTTCCGGAATTGTGGGATGCCTTGAACCATCAAAGATGAGCAACCTCAGGTGGTGATGGCAAAATGTAGTATTGTTCTTTATCAAAGTCCTCATGAAAATAGTTGTAGCAGGAAAAGTACTGGTGTTTAATGGGACGAGGTCTTTCTAGGTCCCCCAAGTCTATTATGGTGAGAAGCATGTCAGGATCAAACACACTAATGGTATGCCCTCAGGCAACCACCAGGGGGTGCCAGAAAAGTGGCATTCTCTTCTGGTGGCCAAGTGGTCAGTCACAAGGCAAGAGCCAAAGCCTGGTAACTAATTCTGTATCCAGAAGTGAGGAGGCAAAAATGCCACCAAACACTCCATTCCAGCCTTGAAACATTAGCAGTCTGTGAAGAAAATGTCATCCTAAGGATGACTTGGGTCCGAGCTTTCTACTTTCTCTAATGAAGTCATGTGTGTGAGCCCTTTATATGCCAAGAATTGCCATAAATAACTCAAGTGTAATTATTAATGGCAAAACAATGATGTGAGCATGGATGACCTTCAGGGTCCTTTGCTGAAATGAAACCCTGTGATTCCTAATTCACATTTGAAATAGAGAATAATAAAAATACAAAATGATTCAAATATGCAATTTGAACTATTTGAACTGTTTGTTTCCAGACAAGAATAATGGCAGTAATCAATAATGACCAGAAATTGTCCATGAAGGAAGAGAGCAGAATTTTTTGGAAGTGTAAGGCAGAATGCTCTTAAATGGGAGGGAAGGTATGAAACCCTGTCTCTCCAGCCATGGTAAGAGTCAGTATCTACAGAGAACTCAGTATGACCCATGTGCTCTACAAATGCCCTCTTATTTAACACAGTCTCACACTGGCCCTAAAAGCTGAACACTGGCAATGCTGTTGTTAGTAAGATAAAAAAGGAGAAGGGTCTTGCCCATGGCCACATGGCCTGGGCACCAACACCAAGGAAAAACTGGGGCTGCACAAGGCCAAGGGCAGTGTCATCATGCACAGAAACCACTGCATGGGTATCCACAACACAGACTCTGGTGTTGATTCATCTGTCTAACAATGTTAGGGTCAGTTTCTTCCCTTGTAGTTAGAAAATGGTTTTCCTGGCTCCGTGCATCAAATCTTCAGCTGAGAAGGGCTGAACCTGCTGCCTCAGTCCCTTTTCAGGAATGCAGAAAGCTTCCCTGAGGTTCCCTACTCAGTAGACATCTATGTATGCCTCAGTGACCAGAGTCATGTCACAGAAACATGATAACAAATGCTTCTGTTTATGAAGAAAAGAGGGGTGTACACTGTGAAGATGGATCAGTAGACTTTGCCCCAGACTGGTAGATATGGGCAGCAGTTACAAAAGAGCAAACTGAATGGAGCAATAATACAACCCACCCACAAGCTACATGAGTCTTCAGTTCATACAATCACATGGCTAGCCTCAGCCCAGACAGACTGAGGTGATCTAGGAAGGCTAGCTGCCTCTGCCTCTTGCTCCTTAAGAACCCTCTCGAGACTCGGTCAACATCATGGACAAACCCCATCCAGGCCATAAGCTAATTTAGATCAGCACCATGGACAAGACCCACTCGTCCACACTCTCGCCATCTGTCAGCACCATGGACAAGACCCCACCCGTTGACTCCCAGATATCGGTCAGCACCGAGGACAAGGTTTACTCCATCACCCTCTGGCGTCTGTCAGCACCACGGACAAAGATTCATTGAATTCAATCCTATGAAGTCAATCAACACCATGGACAGAAACTCTAAAGACTATCAGCACCATGCACAAAGGCTACTCAACTGCTCCTCTAGGTGGCCCGACTGACTCAGGAAGTGGGACAGGTCACAGAACAGCCATAATCACAGTGGAAAATGAATGAAATAAGTCTGTCTCTGATCCAAGATCCAAAAATTCCCCTAATTTTTACTTGATTTCCCATTGTCAAGCCCCACCACACCAGAACCAATACAGCCCTCCACTCCAGCCCTCCTACGCCCCTTTATAAGAGGACTTCAGACACTGAAGGTCAACAAAAGCCCTTATATTGGGTGAGCTCGGGGCCCACATTCATACAATCTGGCTTCCAAACCCAGATCAACCATTTTGAGCTGTGACCTGGGGCTAGTCATTTCACTTTTCAGAGTGAATTTTGTGTTTGTATGAGGACTGCCTATGGAGAGTATGACATAGTGCATATAAATCCATGAACACCAGTTACACTAGGGGAGGTGCCTACTGTCCTGTTGCTATTCTGTCTCCTTCCTCAATCTTTTCTGACCCACCTCAGCCCCTATTTCCCTGGATGATAACTGACTCTAGATGCATAGCTACAAAATCCCAGCCATACAACCCAGCCCAAGGCTAGTCATCAGGAAACCATCAAATCCCACCCATAGAATGGAAGTGGTGACAGAAGTACCTGTGGAGGTAGTTGCCCCAATCCCTGTTGGGGCCTAGATATGTTTGCAGAACACACTTTGAGATCATTCTATGTCCACCACGGGAGAGCTGATAGTTAGGATTTTGTAGTAATGGTATGAGTGATCCCTGTGTGAGAAACACATTTCTGTCTCCACCTCCCATTCACTAACTTTTCACCATCAAAGGAGTGAAGGGAGCCCAGGACATTGCAAACCCTAAACACATGAGAGCAGGAGCATTCCCAGTCTCCTGTGTGGTTGGAATGGTCCAGAAGGCCCTTCAAGACAGGGAGACACAGCATCTGAGATGAATATGCATTCAGCCTCTCCAACAGCCCCGACAGCTGGCACCCGACAGCTGGAACTGCTCAGGGCCTGTGAGAAGGTTTTTAATTCAATTCAGTAAGTGTTTCCTGAGCACCCACCAGGAGCATGGCCCTATGCTGGGTGCTGTTTGGCAGATGGAAGCTGGAGAGGGCAAGGACCCCTGCCTCCCCTTGGGGCTTCCCTTCTGCAGAAGAGGAAAGGTGTACATGCCAAGCAATTAGAGGACAATGGATTGAGACTCAGGCTGCAATTCAGAGTTCACATGGATCAGGAGTGCTGAGAGAAAGTGACTATTCATTGAGTCTCTTCAGCAAGTCACTGTGCAGGGAACAGTGGGACAGCCTTTGAGAGATGGGAGAGCTGTGGGTGGACAAGAGAACCTGGAGATAGCATACCCAAGAGGTGACAACATGAACAAAAGCAAGAAGGAAGGAGGAGAAATTGTACCAAGAACTTTACTCTCAAAGGTGTCAGGGGTCTTTATAACTCAGGACTGGACTGCCATCCAGTGAGGGACATGGCCTCCTTTCTTCGGGTGCTTGGGTACTGTAGAGGAAAGTAAGCACTTCACCATTGATCAGCCTGTGCAGATGGAGACCAGTGAAAGCCTGGTGGGGGAAGGGCATCAGAAATGGGTGCTAGGGTCTGTGGGTCACTTGCCTTAATTTCCCTACCCAAGGACAGACTCAGTAGACAGAATTGGCACTCCTAGGGCACCTAGGGGTTGCAATGAGTATCTGCCTAGCAGAGATGCCTCCCTTGATTCTCTGAAAACCCTGCTGGTGTTAGGTAGAAAGGAAATTTAGCACTCTTGGTCTCTGGAGCTTCTGGGGAGAATGTTGCACTCCTTTGAACACGTAGAAGACAGTGCCCAACCACAGGAGAAAATCTGTACAACAGCACCAGCCATACAGAACTGGCCAGGGTCCTAGATATCTTACATGACATTTGTTTGGCACTCTGGTTTATAATAAAAGAGAGAAAAGAGGCGTGCATATGCAGGGGTGCAGAGGATAGGCATAGCCTGGACTCCTACACTTTAAGTCTTCCATGTGTTCTCCTTGGTCCTCCAGCCTTAAAAACACTGTATGTCCCTCCCATTCTATGCCCAACCCATTAGAAAAACATTTATTCCTCCTCCTAGGCTAGAACAGCTCAATGTATGACTAAAATGCTTCTCTGCCATTGTTTCTCTCTAAGAATCATGGAAGTTCTGAAAATAATAGTTGGAAGAGACCTTAGCATTATCCACTCACTTCCATTTTGAACCCTGCTATGGAAGTCCAGATACAGTTGGTCATGGCTCTGTTGAGTTGCTTAATCTTGGTTTGCTCTGTAGTAAGGCCTTTATTTGTGATTGACAGATAAAGGGAACTCACTGTAATTCACAAGAATGGGAGGACACAGGCTCCATTAGCATCCATATTAAGGGGCGTGCTCGGTTCAGTTTTATTACTTTGGAGTAGACACTCCAACAGTGTTTCCAAGTTAATGTCCTGCCAAGCCTGCCTTAATGAACAGATACAAAGCATGTGTAATTAGCACAGCAATGCCATGACACAGTACTAGTACAGCACTTGCAAACACTGTTCTCAGTTGAGCATGATGAAGGCAGGCCTCTGAAATTTCAGCTACTTGGGAAGCTGAGGCAGGAGGATCACAAATTCAAAGCCTTCCTAGGATACAGAGCAAATTAAAGGTCAGCCTGGACAACTTAGTGAGATCCTATCTCAAAATAAAGAAAAAAATTAAAAAGAACACACACAAAAAAATTCTGGAGATGTGGCTCCATAAGAGAATATTTGCCTAATGTATACGTGAAAGCCAGGGTTAATCCTCAATGCCCCAAATAAGCAAGCAAACAAACAAAAAGGCCCCACTAATTTCCTATACATATTTGGACAAAAGGTCATTTTGTCTGCATCGATGACCAATGTTTTTGTACTGGACCTGATAATGTAGCTCAATTAGTAGAGTGTCTACTTAGCATGTACAGTTCAAAGCGAGCCTGAGCTACATGAGACCTACTTCTCAAAAAGAGGTGTATGTGGGGGGTTGCTTTAAAAAGGTCAGTTTCTCCTAAATTCCAAGGTCCTCAACCTTGTCTTAGGGAGTACCAAATTTATAGACTTCAAACAACTACTTAGATTTGGCATCTGTCAGACACAAAGAACTCAAGTTGTCAAAACCCAATGGATCACAACTCTCCAGAAAGCTGTCCCTGGTAGGTGTGAGTCCCCATGTTCTAATGTACTCCACCCTGAGAATCTGAGGGATCTGACTATATTATGAGGTGCCATAGATCACCCCTAGTCCCCTCCCTACTCTCCACTACCATAGAGCTTTGCTGTAGTTGTGAGCTCTAGCCTGTTCCTAACTGGGTGTCTCTGAAACTTTTAGGTAATGGGAAAAATATGATCAGTCCATGGTGGATCATTCCATGAAGGCAAAGTACTGCCTGGCCCCTATTTAAGTCCCACTTGCTCCTTCCCCCAAGTTTTGGGGCAACAGTGTGTGTTATTTTCCTCTCTTTTTAGTGAATGATTTATCTGGGGGAACTTCATATTTTCTTTTAGGATAAACTAAGCTAATGTGATGTGCTTGTTTTAATTTGCAAGGTTAACTGATCTAATTATCACCGGTGTTTAGTTAAATCCTGTGCCTGGGCTGGCTGCAGGTGTGGGCTTTGAGTCCCACCAACAGGAAATCTCTGAAAACAAGCTGATCTAATGCAGTGGCTCTACTGGTATGAGAGTCTCACTAATAATTTATTTAATTAGCAATAATGCATGAATTTATTAACATCCAAAGATAAACAGAGGGTGTATTTATATTAAACAAACCTACGAGGAACTGCTAGTTGCTTCCTAGGCCTCCTTTGCAGGGAACATGCCTGTCCAGCTCCATGTGTGTGGATATAAACGGTAGTTCTGTGCATCCATGCTGGGGCCTCCATTCAAATACAGGAAGATACTTCTTCCATATCCATGCCCAGGAGCTGAGCTGGTCTGGAGTGGGTTGCAAATCTGGAGTTTCAAGTTGACCCCAGTCTCCAAAGGAACCAGATGTGTTGCTCCACTCCTAAAAAGTTGAACTCAGTCTTGCAAAGTGCAGGTTCCTAAGAAGGAAAGTGATGGTCCCCTAGTCTTTAAACAGGAAAGATGGACTCTTGGTGTTTTGGTGTTTGGTGTTTGGCAATGAGTGATACTCCTCTAGCTCCCATATCCAAGGAATGTGACATGCGCAGCAGAAATAAATTTGAAGGACGTTGAATGACTGATGGATATGCATGACAATTGTAATATGTGGCTAGGTTAGGGTGGCCTGAAAAGAACCTTGCAAGGCATGTAGAGAGGAAGCAAGCAACACACCATACACACACCATGAGAAAGTCCTGGCTTTATGAGCCTACCTCTTCCCTAACCCACAAAGAGCTGTCTCCAGCCCACCTGGAGCTATAAAAACTCTGCCAGGGCAGCTCAGGGTGCCAACACTGTTCAAGGGAGTGCAATGGAATGACACATGGCCAGAATCCTGTTAGGCTGCATTGTTTTAGATGTGGATTAAGTCCAGCCGGCAGCTGCACTGGAAATGCATTTCCTATAACCTGAGGCCCAGATGCTGGACAGTCTGAGTCACTCAGTGCTGACCTGTATTCAACCAGTGTGGAGCTAGCTCTCTTCCACCAGGTGAATGCCCCTGAATGAAACTGCACTTGCAAAAGCCGTATGTAAAATGTGCCTGAACATACAAAGTGTGTGTGTATGTGTGCGTGTGTGCGTGCACATGTGTGCACACAAACAGATCACAGCTAGTGTACTCTTGCAAATACAAATGAGTACATACGCCATGGCACATGACATGTATGTACACATAGTTACATATACATATACATTGCTGCTGCATGCACTCACAAAAACACCTGCATGCACATATGCTCTTCCTTGGCCTCCCTAGGAACTGAAAGAGAATGTGACTCTGTAGAGACAGGTGAAGATAAATTCTTGATTTCTGGTTTCCAAAGCAGTTTGGACAAGGTCCTCTGAAATGTATTAAAATGCTAATCACAGCATCTGTCTGAACCCTGGCAGCTGTGTGACTTTGGGGGTGGGGTGGAAACAGAATGGATTGTGAAGCCTGGTTCTTCGTGGCTCTTTTGTCATGCATTCTTCCCACTCTGCCCCTTGCCTGCTCCCCCGGATTCCACGGGCCTCTACTGGCTCCAGTCTGTTCCATAATGGCCTTGGCTCTGATGAATGATAATCCCAAGGGTGTGAGTCCTCAGTGCTAACATCACTGCCTTTGTTCTAGCTCAGTCCAGAGTTCTATCTAAGGTTCCAGGCTATACCCAGGAAAGCAGAGCCAAGTTCCTCTGTATCTCTGAAATGGCTCCCCACTCTCTTGGTCTCCCTACCCCCAATCTGCAGTCCTCTCAGACTTTCTACCAGCTGTAGGTGATACCTGGGCATTGCTTCAGGTCCTCACCTACCCATGCCATGACTTTAGCACTGACACCAATATCTAAGAAGAGCCCTGCATCTGATGCTTCACTAATATACAAGCTCTGCCTTGCTCCATCTGCTTCCTGGCCTGCCATTCCCCAGGAGCTCAGGCTTCTTTAGTCAACATTCCAAACCCAGCTTCGCATCATCCTCTCTGGGAAGCCTTCCCTTATCTGGAGTACGCTGAATAAGCCACCTTGTTCTCCATGCCCAGAGTATATGATGACTACCCAAGCTTGCCAGAGTTTAACTATGTCCCTCCAGCTGACCCTTTGCCTGGACTGCATGATGCAAGCACTGACCTGGCCAGTTCTCAGGAGCAGTGGCCATTGGAATATATGGGTAGATAGATGTGTAGGTGGGAACCTAGAAGCCTGAAACAAACTATGGGTTTGAGGGGGCCATTAGCAGATACCCTGGAGGTAACTTGCCTCCTCTCCTGGTACCTGGGACAGGATCTGGTCATCCTGTGTGGGCACAGGCCTCACAGAAGGCTGCTTATGCCCACATCCTCCACCCCACCTTATGAGAGCCAGGCTCCCAGCACAGCACAGCACAGTTCCATTTCTCCTCTTAAGCATCAAACTGTCATTTCACTAAACACCATCTGGAGACTCCTGGCTTCAGCTCCTCTTTTCTCCCAAACTCTTATTAATGTGATGGGTGTTTATTCCTGCTTCCTTCTCTCCACTTCCTCTGGAGCATCTCAGCCCTGTGGCCTCAAACATTCATCTTATCTTCTGGGAGTGCTACTCTGCTAGGGTGGGAAGCTGTCTTGAGCTCTGCTCAACCCAGCTGACAGTGACAATGAGCAGCCAGAGAGAACAGGAGTGAGGGTGATGATCCTCAGAAACAGTCTCCAGCAGATTGGGGAGGAGCGTGGCAGAGGATGACTGAGGCAGGAGGTTGCCTAAGCTAAGCCTATGGTAGGATGTCATCTTACTTGTTGCTGTGATAAAACACTCAGCAAAAGGAATGGAAAGACAGAAGGAAGGAAAAAAATGTTTACTCTGGCTCACTGGGGGTACAGCAAGAAAGTCATGGCAACAGGAGCATAAGACAGCTTGGTCTCACCGTACAAAACAGAGAGATAAATGCTGGTGTTTGGATCTCCAGCTCCTTTTATTCTACCTGGAACTCTGGTCTATGAGATGGACTGCTCACACTTCCCATTTTATTTAACCCAATCTAGAAAACTCCCTTTGTCTCATGATGCCCAGAGACTTGCTTCCCTCATGATTCCCATCAAGTAGATAGCCAGAGTAATGATCAGTGGCCTTCCACTATGTGGGTTGATCTTAATCCCAGTACCCTCAGTAGCTCCCTAGTGCTACCAAATGAATCTGGGCATCCTAACAATACCTGAGCTTCCTTCTCTTTATTGCCGGCAAAACACACTCCTTCCTTTGTATGTGTGGCCATGCCATGGAGCCCCACTAGTCTCAAATTCATTTTTTAAGATACATTTATCTTTATTTGTGTGTATATGTGTGTATGTGAGCATTGTGAATTTATTCCCCAAGTAGCCCAATGTTATTCTTTTGCTTAAATTAGAAATAAAAGAAGAGCGCAAGATGAGACATGAGACTATTAGATATGTTAACCAGTTTATTATAGGCCCGGCAGAGTAAAGAGACTAAGAGAGAAGAGGAACGTGGTTAATGGCTGACCACTATGGCCGGTCGCCACAGAGAGGCAGAGAGAGCCTAAAGAGACAGAGAGAAAAGAGAAGAGCAGAAGCAGAGAGAGTGTAGAGAGTGTAAATGGGCAAAGGTCTGTCTTTTAAAGGGGTCCTTTGCACCTGCCTGCAGAATTAGTTCCCATGGAACCCAGGGCTGACCAGGGTATTGCCTGTTCCACCAGGTAACAGGGGCAGGCCAGCATAATGCCTGAACCTTTCACCACCTGAACTTCTTTCTTCTCAGCAGCAAAGGCATGAAACCCCTTCTTCCTCTTGATGACCTAATCCATGTCACACTGTTTCATAGCATGCACTGTTTCCACCTGAAGGTGCATCAGGCTCCTCCGATGGTGCTCACTATATCCAATTAAGCACTGAGCACACAGAGGGTTCACAGCCAATGCCTTGTCCTTAAACAAAGTAGATGGCAGCAGTGACCCCAAAGAGATGAGCCTCAGCTCCTTAGAGGCTTCTACTTGCCATCAGAGCCTTCCCCCAGTGTCCCCTTGGAGGGATGCCCATTCTGGTCCTTCCTGGGCTGTGGCCTGGGCTGGCACTCAGAGGCCAGCTTGCTTCCTCTGGTAGAACATTAAGCTAATGCGTGTTGTGTCTCATTAGTAGCATTCTGCTTGTGCCAGGGCCAGGCAATTTGATGGGTACTTGATTGGGTATTCTGTTTATTTACGGCAGGAAAAGGATTCTTTATGGAGGACTGGGCTGCACATTTCTGTCCCTATGGCACTGAGATCCTCTGGCAATGAAACAATTATAAATTAAGACTAAATAAATAATATACAGTAAGCAATACAGACTGCACGCCTCCACATAGAGAGCTCCCCTTGGGTAGGCCATGGGAAAAACCACAGCCAAGCCTAGAGACTGTGCACAGCCCACTCAGAGGGTCAATGGCAACACAAGCTGGAATCTGGCTCCATAGTATGGCAAGCACTTCCTTCCCTGTGCCTCAGTCTTAACAACTGCTCCACATTCATAAGAAACCTGTAGCTCTCTGGTCTTACTGATCGATCGTCACAAAGCCAGAGTGCAGGTGTTCTGCTGGATAGAGAAATCAGGTGTGGCCTGTGGAGGCAAAAGATGTCCCAGAAAGCATAACAAGTGCTCCTAACCCACGATACAGTCCTAAAGTATACAGAAGGACCGGAGACCTTCCTTGTGCCTTGTGCCTAGTAGGGAATATATCTGAGAATGCCAGGGAGGTGCTACAAGCCCTTCTGTGCAGGTGTGCTGGGATCAGCTGGGCTGATCCAGCTGGCATTCAAAATCTGGAGGTGAAAGTGCAGCCCCCAGCCTTGTGCTACCAGCAAGAGCAAGTTGTAACTGAAGGGACTTCTCCCTTCCTCACCTGCTAGGGCTGTTGTGTGACACCCGCTTCTCCCCAGCAAGTGCCAGGAGTTCTGAAATGCACAATACTGTGATTCTCAGACAGCCTGTCTTGGAAGCACACCTCCACACCCCAAAGAGCAGACCAGTCAGCACTCCCAGCTCAGCTCAGGCAGGGAGTCCTGTGACACCATATAAAGGGCTACAAAGCTCGGGTGGTCTCTCTTCGCCAAAGTGTGGTCCAAGCCTTCCTTCATGAAGACTCAGCTAGCAGATGGGAAAGGTCCACCTGAGTCTCTACAACCAGAAGACAGGGTTATGCCTGGGTGGAGCCTTCAAGGCTTCAAATGAGAGAATGGAAGGCACAGAAAAGGCTAGCCCCCAGTGATAGTGCATAGTGCTATGCTGTACAAATGTCGTGTGCATGGCATTCAGCTCAGCCCCTCTTTAGCTGCCCTCCCACCATTCCCTATCCTTTTCTACTCTTCCTCTTCATCCTCCCAGAAATTCATTGTCTCTCGCGCCAGCCTGTGCACCCGTGCTTTCCAGAGGTTTATGCATGAAACTAATTATGCACTGCTAATTTGGAAGCTAGCAGCTCTCCTGCTAACGTTCATTTAATTCAGGTTGTTCTGCTGAGTGGCATTTCTGTAAATATGCTGGGGGTCTGGGGATCTGTCAGGGAGGGTTATTGGAGAGCAGGATAGGTAAGAGGAGCCCCAGAGTCAAGGGGTGGTATGCTTGCTCCTGTAGGGGAGCAGACAGGGGTACCATTACCATAACTGAAGGAAGCCTCATTAGTGGTCCTGGATAGGTCTGCTGAGAGGTAGAAATACGACTGTAAAATGTCTATAAGGTTGAATGGGACATACTAGAAAATGCCCACAAAGGTGAGAAAGTGTTTGCTGGGTTGGCAGTACTCATTGGGCATTGGTGGTTTGCTGTGCAGGACAGGAGCCTGGCAACTCCAAGGGCAACAGGAGCCTCCAAGAGGCTGGGGATGGGCACTGGTTAGAGCCAGAGATCTTTGTCCTGGGAAGAACTCTCCAGGCAAAGATGTCTGGAACTCTCTAAAGAGTTGGAGTCCAAGTCGAGCAAGGCAGGCAGGACCTGTGTATCCCAGTCTAAAGACTGTTGCGTCTCTGACTCCTATGAGGACTTTAGGGGAACAATTCAGTATCCACAAAACCCCACATAGTCAGAAAGGCCTGTACCTAAATTAATGATCCTGTGTCATCATCTTCAAATTCCCAGTTATGCTTGAACTAGGGGCTCTGTGTTTTATTTTACCTCTGAAAATGATGTCACTGGTCTCACATGGACCCTACTTCATGAAAATGCTCCCTTCTGTGTCCTTTTATGTCTTCTGAAAAGGCACTCTCTAACCATCTGGGTGGGTCTCCTCCTGTTGTCCTCCAGGTTACAGGTTGGGCTCTATTGTCTGTTCAGCAAATACTATGCCATTTCCACTTGTTCCTATTCAATGAATGCCTCACACCATCTAATTTAGAATCAGACTATCTGCCCTGTGCACTGTCTTTTTGTTTCCCTCTTGGAGAACCTGGCAAGCATTTCCCCACAATCTCATTCCCTTCTCCTAACAAATCTGGGGCCCTAGTGCCTCTCCATTGTAGAAGAATGGATATGAGCCCAGCTGCGGTATTAGCCTTCTGGTGAGGACTATGAACTCTAGTCTCAGGTGGCTGGGAGGCAGCCCAGCTGCCCAATCACAGATCTCGGGCATGTACCCAGGGAAGGATTAGCAAAGGAGTAAAAGGATGCCTGCAGGGCCTGCAGACTGCAGGCCAGCCAGGAAGGCCTCCAAGGGAGCAGAAGCAAGGCTGGTGAGACAAGAAGCAGCATCCACAGCCAGCCATAAGAACCCTAGCTTGCTGCCCAAAGGGAAGTCAGACAAGCTGCCCTCTGGGGGCCAGAGCAACCCCAGGGATAATTGAACTGGCTTTTCCCTGCCTGAGGCTGGCAGGCAGGGCCAGTGAAGCCCTTCTGGGAGAGGACAGTCAAATGTATAAGGGATAACCCATCCAAGTCATCCTCCTCCCTTCTCGGGGCTCTTTGGGTACTATAGTAAGAGAACCCCTCAGTATTTGTCCTGCCCCTTCACTCAGTTGCTCTAGACCAACCACTTATAACTTTCTGGCTCCAGGCCACATCTCTCACAGCTCATACTCATCACTGCCACAGTAACCACCCTCTAGGTAAACTGATCATTGCCTTGGCTTTCCCGGTAGCCATGCAAGCCAGGTTCTAATTCCATTCTGACCAGCGCATCCCTGTGGCCTCAGAGCTCATCACCTGTCTGGACCTCCACCCCCTTCCCTATAGAATGTACAAAGGTGATGCTTCCTCTGCAGGCTAGCAGAGGTATAGTTAGGTAATGGAGGCCACTGGCTGAGCATATCAGCAACCATGGACCATTCTTCCATACAAGCCTCTTTCCTGCACAACTATGTTGCTGAGATTCCAGTCCTGGCTACCATGATGCAGCCCCTCTCGCCAGAATTAAAACATCCCTTGACAACAAAGTTCAAAACCTGTCTCCACCAGGGGTGCCTGATAAACCTGGTGAGCTGGCCTCCATATCCATGCATTGGCTCCTGGCTGGCAATCGCTGTTTCCTTCCCAAGTCCCTTGCTTCCCTGGGTCCCCTGTAGTCATCCAGGGAATTACTATTGAATGCAATGGACAAAGCATGTGCCTTGCACTCTTGACCTCCCACACATAGAACCTATCGTTTTACGTGGCACACATTGCTTGCTTTTCCTCGCCTCTGTGGGATCAGGCTGTCATTTTCCAGAAGGCTCATTCCACTCACACCACAAACCTTTAGAGACCCACCTCCTCCTTCAAATCAGCCCACAGCTGCATGTTTGTTAGTTGCCATGGCTGGCTGAAAGGCAGGCCTCATGCTGAGCCATATTGACCAGCCGTCTGTGGTAACCAATGCTGAGTAATGGTTCAAATGGCAACCAGCATTAGCAAATAGTTCCTGTGATAATTGCAGCCTAATTTGTGTATGTGCACATGAATTAGCTTGCATCTGTATGCCATTAGCACTCTGAATTATCTCCAGAGCAGCTCTCGCCTCAGGCCCTATGGACAAAGCCAACAGTGAGGCACATCTAGAGCCTTCTTCTAAGAACAAAGGATGGAAATGGGGGTTTTAGAAAAGAAAGGCATTTGCTTCCAGCTCACTCTGTGGACAAGTTCTATAAGCCAAACCTTTGGCTGTCCCAGGGTATGAAGGCAGAGAATGCTGGAAAAATCCAGTCCTGGTGTCTGTTAGGAACTATCCAGAAAAGTGCTCAATTGGGACCTAACGGGGGCTCCTGGGGAAGGAAAGAGGGCAATCAGGAGGCCTTCATTCAGCATAGGAGCCACATTGCTTGCGAGTGTCCCATTATCAGTGTGTCCAGGGAGTCGCTCAATGAACCCATTGTATGCAATGGAAGACCATCCCTTGACCTGAGTTTTCATAGCACAGACTTCCTGAGCACAGAGACCCTTTGGGTTAAGATCTGTACAAGCACACACTCGAGTTCAGATGTGGCATGCCCTAGGCAGTGGTGGTGATCAGAAGACTTCTAGAGGAAGCACCGTGGTGTCAGGTTCATACTTCTAGCCCATCTCTCAGCTAAAACTTTCATGAATGCAAAAGTTACACTGCTACATTTGTGTAAGAAGTATCTAGGAATTGCCTTTTGATCTTCCTTATGATTTTCTGAAACCTTTGATTTGGCAAAATCCAAATCATGGCATCCAAACCTTGTTTTTCAGAGATACATATAGATGTGCTTGTGTGTGTGTGTGTGTAATTGTGTTTACACAAAGACCTCATCCTGGCACAGTGTTTCTAAGTTGGTGTGATGTTAAGAACTGAATGTCTAGCCAGGCATTGGTGGCACACGCCTTTAATCCCAGCACTCGGGAGGCAGAGGCAGGTGGATCTCTGTGAGTTCAAGGCCAGCCTGGTCTCCAGAGAGAGTGCCAGGATAGGCTCCAAAGCTACATAGAGAAACTCTGTCTCAAAAACAAACAAACAAACAAACAAACAAAAAAGAACTGAATGTCTGAAAGTAGCTAGAGTTGATTAGGGTCTACCAGACACAGCTAAGGACACCCATGCAGACTGAGTACCCAGGACCCTCATCAGTTTCTACCAGACCCAAGAAAAGTCCAGTGAGACAAAGCAACTGAGGACAGTCATATATAGTGGGTGTCTTAGTTAGGGTTTCTATTGCTGTGAAGAGACAGCAATGCCTATAAAGGAAAACATTTAATTGAGGTAGCTTAGAGTTTCAGGGGTTTAGTCCATTATCATCATGGTGAAGAGCATGGCAACAGGCAGGCAGACATGGTTCTATCAAAGGAGCTCCTATATGTTGATACGCAGGCAACAGAAAGCGATCTGTCTCACTGGGTGTGGCTTGAGCATATAAGAGACATTAAAGCCCACCTCCACAGTGACACAGTTCCTCCAACAAGACCACACCTACTCCAACAAGGCCACATCTCCTATTAGTGCCACTCCCTATGGGGGCCATTTCTTACAAACTACTGCAGTGGGCTCTGAGGTCTTAAGCTCTACAGTGCAGAGTAGGTTTTGTGTTGGTACAAACACAAACCCCTGTATAGTCTTCCTTCTCCCAGAGCCTGAGTCATGTTCACAAGTCCTATTATGGCTGTGGACATGAAAACACTGGGCCCCTGTGCTGAGCAGGTAGACAGAGACAGAAGCAAAGAGAATCTGAATCTGACTAGAAGTTCAAGGGCTCTGAGCAGAAAAGATGGGAGGCCATTGGGTCTCTAGGGGAGGGGATTCTAAGAATTTTTGGCTTGATGGAGTAAACAGAATCTAAGTGTGGACCAAGCATTATGGAGACACACTAAGACCAGGGTGGGAGTGATATGGCATCTACATGAAGTAGCCATGTTATAGAGAATCTTTTAGTAAGAATCCTATAAGTATGAAAAAATACGCCAAAGCCTAATGGCTTGACCTCATACTCTCAAAAATTCACCACACTACAGAAAGTCCAGGCAAAGTAGATAGAATCAGTAAACACCACGGAAGTCAGAAGTCGTTGATCAGCAATGAACTCTGCAAACAATGTGAGAATAGCAAACAGCATTAAGTTCTCTGATCCACAGTTGGGTGTGAAGAAATGGTGGTTCTTGACAAACAGAGCCAAGCTTGGAAGAGAACAACAAGCTTTACAGATACTGATGAGCTCAGCCTTCAAAAACAGCCTCTACAAAAGACAATGGATTCTTTGTGCTGCACTGGATTCAGAACAAGGCAGAGTGCTTCTGCAAACAACCACTCTACACACTTGCCATAGAGTCTGCAAACCTGAATGAGCTCTGTAAGCAATATCAGCCTCTGCAACACCCCCAAAACTTCACAAGTGGCAGCAAGCTTTGCAGACAGTGATGATCTCTGCACTGCAATGCCCAGTTCTGCAAACAACAGACTCTACAGGCAGCACAGGTTCTAAGGCCAGTGACGAGCCCTTCAAGAAACCGCTGGCTCTGCAAACAGCAATAGGCTCTACAAATGTCAACCAGTGGGGTGAGCTCTGAAAGTAATCACAGAGATGCTGAAAATTGTAACAGGATCTCATATGTTTTGGTCCTCCAAAACAGCAGGTTAAAGATCCTAATCTACCCCAAAACATGAAGCATCTTATCACTCAGCATTCCTTCATGTACACTGGTGGGTGACATCTGGGTGCTCTCTCCAGGGAAATTTGAATGAGAGGGATTCTTCTTCTCCATAGAAGAATTTCTGCTTGTGGCATGTCCTGGTTAGAACAACAACAACAACAACAAAAATCCAAAGTTAGGGGGCTTCCTGGGTGATGCTAGGAAGGTGGAGGTGTCAAGTTTTCTCATCTGTATGGAAGAAACTGAGTGCTAATGAGACAAAGAGAGCCTAGAGACAGAGCAGCTCATGCCACTAGCATAGAAAGCCACCACCTTCATCCATGACCTTAGTGGTCACAGGGAAAGGGGGTTCCTTGCCAAATGTATCTACTGTCTATCCAGCCTTTGATGCCTGATCCCACCATCAGAGATATTACACTGTTGGAATTCAAACATGACCCTTATTAAAATGAAATCACCACCCACCCGCCCATTCTCCCCACACCCTCAACCTGACACCTTGGTGTGAATCAGCTCATCATACTCTCTCCCTAGTGACAGACATCGAGGTGTGTGGGAGCAAGATTGCGCCTGGATGCTCACAGCAGCATCCGATGTTATGCCGATGTGGGCTGGAGAGGAGTGGGTAGAGATGGGGTGGTGAAGACAGCTTGTAGGTCAGGCTTCAAAGCACAGGTCATGGTTCACAGTCCTGTCAGGCGAGAGCCTCATGGTAGACAGAGATCTGAGAATGTGTCTGACCGCTGGGCACCTAGCAGAAGCAAGTGAGGAAAGGAGAGGCAAGGGGTGGGCTGGGTGGGGGGATGGTCTTCAGTTGCAGTATGTGAGGTCTGCTCCCAGGCCGAGCTCCCAGACCTTGTCAATAGCAGGAAGCCTTGCTCGGTTAATTAATGAGTTATTCAGGCTGACCCTTGATCTCTGAAGCAAATCAAAAGCTTTGTGCGGTTCCTATTAACTCCTTGGATTTGTTCAGCAGCTGCCTGGGAAGTGGGTAGGTAGAAGCTGCCTCCTCCCCCACCCACTTTCCAAGCTTAGCACAGCCCCAAAGGCCCAAGGGGACACTCAGCCCTGAATGTCAAGACCCCAGAGAAGACTGTGTAAGTGTTCAGAGGGAGCTTTCTGGGAGGCTGAGGTCTCTTCAAGGAACCACTAAGAGAAGACTGGAGGAGACAACCCAGTTGGTAATGTTCTTGTCATGCACCCATGTACAATGCCAGGTATATAGCACACATTTGTGATCCTACTGTTGGAGAGGCAGAGAGAGGAGGATCCCTGAGGCTCTCTGCCTACCCCTCCTAGCTGAATCAGCGAGCTACAGCCCAGTAAGAAACCTTGTCTCAAAAAACAAGGCTGATGGCTCCTGAGGATATCTATGGCTGACCTCTGATCTACATACACACACACACACACACACACACACACACACACACACACACACACACACACACGGGCACTCTGCAAACATGAAGAATCACACACTCATTATACATACACACACACACACACACACACACACAGAGAGAGAGAGAGAGAGAGAGAGAGAGAGAGAGAGAGAGAGAGAGAGAGACCATTCAAAGGAGACTGAGGCTTCCCATAAGGACTCTGTAGGTAACAAAGATCACATGGAGCTCCTTACTCTACGAGGGGAACCAAGGGTGCATAGGAGTCTCCTATTCTCCAGGAGACATCCCAGCTGCTGGCCTACTCACTGCATATTGGGAATGGAGACAGTTCTTAAAAGCACCCTCAAAAGAGGCATTACCTCTGAGGGGCCAGTGAAGAAGGCCTGGGAGAGGGGGTCCATGGGCCAAGCTCACCTTGCCACTCTCTGAGGTTAGGACGTGGACATGTTCAAGTATGGGGAAAGGACTGGACACAGAGTATGAAGCCAAGATCTCTACATATGCAGCTCATGGATTGGAGTTGGTCCTCAAGGTGCTCTCTTAGGCCACACCCTGCCTGAAAATGATTGCCAGCCTGGAATGACCCAGAGAATGGTCATCAGCAAGGAGTCTCAGGGGTACCTGTCCACTTGAGGGCATATTCCTGGCTCTGATGCTCATGACTGTGTATTACTTGATCAACGAGGCCTTAATTTCCCCAGCTGTAACTGGGGACTGAGAATACCCTTCCATGCCTTTGATTAACAGGAATCTAATGAGAAGATGGCAGAAGAAACTGGGCAAAGCCCTTCAGGGAAAGAATCATGCTTACCATAAATCTGGGTGGACCTGAGCCTTCCAGATCTCCTTGACAGCCATGTGCTATCAGACGCACAGACAAGGTCTTCTGGTACCACACATGGAGCAGCAGCCCCCTCAGGAAGGGTTTGTCATGCATTGGCAGTAACAGTGCTATAAACCACCCACCGGCCTCTTCTTGATTCCTGACCAAGCATCATGAGGAGAGGGGTTTCAGGGAAGAGAGACAAAAAGAACTCCTTGACAATCTGCACTTGACAATAATTAAAATCCAGGGACTCTTTTAAAGGGTCAGGAGCATCTGGGCAGTTGAAGAGAAAGTGCTGGCATAGAAGCAACAAGGATGCCAGGGTCCCCGCTGCCACAGTGACACTCCAGAAACCCTGGAAGAAATCAGACGCCATGGGACCTGGGTCCAGGTCCATCAACAAGGAGGGGTTTATCTTTTCACAAGGATGGGAAGCAAGAGGGAACAAGAAAATCACCCAGCCCTCCAGTGGCTTCTTGTCTGGGGGCAAGATGGATCCAAAATGAAGGTGGCCACAGAGTGAGGCGACCTCTGGGGTCCATTCCTCAGCCTAAACAAGGTCTGGCTTTAACAACAGTCAGTGTCTAAGGAGCCACTGTTACCCTAACTTAGCCACACCCTATCTCCTCTCCGACCTGAAATTCTGGCTCCCAGGAATCTGTTCCCATTGCAAGAGAGCCCCCCCCCCAACGCACACAAGGCCACTTTCAAGCCAGACATGCATGCAGACAGCCTGGATTCCACAGAGCTGAGACCAGAGCAGAGGTGCAGCAGGCCAGGTCTCAGATCTGGTAATGCTCAGCTAAGAGGGACTCTTCAGTCTTCTGGGAGCTACCAGAGCCACTTCTTGTGGCTAGGAGCAGACAGGAGGACATGTGAAGGAAGAAGAGAGGGGCTGAAGTAGAAAAATGGAAAGCTGACTTCAACAACAAGCTCTGAACATGTTCAATCCTGAGTCCTGAGATGAAGAGAGAATTCATTTTTGCCCAGATATAGGACGTTTCCATCCCAAGAAGGTACCAGCGGATATGCCTAAGACCTCTCCACCTCCCATCTGATCCTCCCCCTTTCAATATGTTGTATCTACTTTGTTTTATGAAAGCTGCTGTTGTTTTAAAGAAATGAAAGGCTCTCATACCTCAAAGCCCAAGGATTCTGAGTGGAGAGGGAGAAAAAGGCACATGGATGTGTTTGAGCCCCCCTCCCCTAAACCGGGGGCAGTTCTGTGGAGAAAGCTGTCGCCAGTGGGCCCCAGCAGGACTGGCCAGGCCAGATAGGAGTCACACTGCAGCCACTGGCTTGTTATTTAACTGATGGCCTCTGTCCTCATTAGGGAGGTTAGGACATTCAGAGACACTCTCCAGACTAAGTGGAAACAATGTGTTTAGTTCACTTATTAATTCCCAAGGTTAATTATGTGATTTTTAAAAATATCTTTAGTGTGCTAACAAGCCCCCAATGGAGACAGTTAAACAAAGCAGGATGTCTATAGCAGATTATCCTTCATAGGCCGACTCCCTTGTTCCTGACTCCCCTTCCCCATATAGATGGAGATTAAGATCCAGCCATCGATTACATCTGTTTCAACAAGTGCCTGCCTATTGCTGGGGTGTCAACAAAATGGCGGGTGAATTATTCCATGTTCCTGCCTCTATGGAATTGGCTTCAGAGACGGTCACAACACCTACAAATGAACACTTAAAGGGCTACCATATAGGGAATTAAGTGCTGGGTCAGAAAGGAGTGGTAAAATGTTGGCTGAGCCTCCTCCCATCAAGAGTGGGTCACAGGAGCCTGCTTGTTTTGCTCAGATCACTAGAGTGCACTTCCCGAGACTCCTCGGATGCTAGGGTGGAACCAGGGATGCTGAGTTGAAATATGTTCTATAGGGCCTCTCAGCAAATATTCTGTTCATGTGGAGGGTGGCCACGGGCTTCTGTGAGCTTCTGCTTGTGGGAACTGGAGAATGACCTCAGGTGTGGTTCCTTAGGCGTCACCTACATTGCTTTTTAAGACAGGATCTCTCATGGGCCTGGAACTCAAGTAGGTAAAATTAGTTGGCTGCTAAGCCTCAGAGGTCTTTTTTGTCTCAGCTTCCTGAGTGTTGGGATTGCAAGCACACACCACCACACCCAGACTTCCCCCTTCCCTTGAAGTTGGCATATTCAGCTGCTTAGGTTTTCTCTTTTATTAAAATATAATCACATCACTTCCCTTCATTCCCTTTCTTTCTTCCAACTCCTCTCATGCCCCTCCTTCTTCTCTCCCCCTGTCTCTCTCTCTCTCTCTCTCTCTCTCTCTCTCTCTCTCTCTGTCTCTCTCTCTCTCTCTCTCTCTCTCTCTCTCTCTCACACACACACACACACACACACACACACATTCCTGGCTTCATCTTATTTAATTATTATTGTTAAACATATATACATGAATACAACCTGCTGAGTTGGTTCAATATTGCTTGCAGGTACATGTTCCAGGGTTCACCACTTAGTATTGGATAACCCACTAGGGGGGGTCCTCCTGGGGGAAGATTACTTCTGCTATCAGTATCCCTTAATGTAGTTCTTTGTCTAGAGGAGGGGTCCTGTGAGCCTTCCTCTTTCCACAACAGCGTGTCTATTAGTGCTGTCCTTGCTCAGGTCTTGTTTAGGCAGCCATATTGTTGAGGTATCATGTACAGTTTCCCTGCCATTTTTAGGAGACAATCTCACAACAGATGTCCTGGTCCTCTGGCTCTGACAATCCCTCTGCCTCCTCTTCTGTGACTTTCTCTAAGCTTCAGAAGCAGGAGTTGAGTTGCGGATGTACCCACTAGACCAGTAATTTTTTTATAATGCTCTCTGTTGCAATGAAAAGCTTCTTGGGCCAGAGTTGAGAGCTACGTATGCTTACCTGTGAGTATAAGGGTAAGTGTTTAGAATGCAGTTTAGTAAAGTGACGGTATAAGGTTTCCCTCTAAGATCCATGTCCTCTCTAGCCCTAGGTAATTGGCTAGGTCTCCATTACCAGACATGATTTTCCCTCCTGCTGAGTTGGTCTTAAGTCCAATTTAGATAGCTGTGGTTATCACCAAAATATGAGTGCCACTATTACACTTTTAGGGGTATCTTGACATACTGACACCCTTCACAGCTGACACCCTGCCTTTTTCTATGTGGGTACTGGGGAATTTGCCTCAGGTCTGTGTGGTTGCAAAGCGCATCTCCCCAGCACCCTCAGCAACTGCCAGGGCCCTAAATGCTACTTTACACTGATAGAGGCAAAAGAGACACTTGCTTTGCTGCATAGCCATGGGCAATCTTTCCATTGTTTCTTACCTGAACTTCGGCCTCTACTCTGAGTGTGATGGGTTTTGGCTAAAGAGAAAGATTTGTGGAGACAAGTGTCTGTTGGGAGAAGAGGGGCCAGACTGACTCACTGAACAACAGGCAAGCTGACCATGAACAGAGAAAGCCCAACAACCTTTTTTAGTGAGAATTCCTTGCTTATCTTTAAGAGAAAAAAGTGGGGCGCGTTTCCTAATGACATCACCTAATCCAGGCCACTCTATCTGGTGAGGTCAGCATATATCTGAGGCATCCCTTCCCTATTACCTGCATCTCACCCTCACAGGTCAGTCTTCCACTATATGCCCCACCATACAATGCACAGTCACGCTAGTGATTTTTTTCTCATCATTGCGGCATAAACTTAAAGGCAATAGGATTCATTTTAGTTCATAGTTCTAGACATTTCTGTCCACAGCTTTGGCTATGTTCTTTCTGGGCTCATGGTAGGGAGAGCATCACATGGGATTAGGGATGTGTGGAGGACAGGCTGTTCACCTTATGAGCAGAGAAGTAACAGTCAGACAGAGAGAGAGAGAGAGAGAGAGAGAGAGAGAGAGAGAGAGAGAGAGCACTAGGACTTCCTGCTCATGCCCTAAGACCTATTTCCTCCAGTTAGGTCCCTCTTCCTAGATCTTCTACAACGTCTGCCCCAAGCTGGAGGACAAGCTCCATGTGGGAGCCTGCTGGGGCCATGTCTTATTCAGACTTCGAGGTTGCTCTCCCAAGATGTCCTCTGCATCCAGGCCTCAACCTTGAATGCTAGTCCTTCTGTGAAATCATACAGCTCCAGGCACATGTCCTAACACCTGGCACTGCATCACGACACAGTCCTATGAAATTCACACCCAAGAACTCAACCACTCTTCTCCTTACAAAAAAAGAAATGGGTGTGTGGGAAATCACGTAGCACTCCAAACATGTTTACAGTTTGTGTTGGGCCACTGACACAATTACAACTAGATGAAAAATTTTTCAGCCAAGGAAGGTTTGTGGCAATAACAGACTCCATGGGCCATGGTGACAATGGGTTCTCATCAGAAACAGTCTCCAATCACAAATGCCCTCCTTAAGAATTTTGCATTAACTGGACCGGGACAGGTTAGGACACATCTGTGAGTATTAATTGCATTGGGCAAAAGGTAAGAGAGTCTCCCAGACACATGACCTGCTTCCTGTGAGCTGTCCTACAGTAGTCACTCACATATTCAGCAATGGCAATTCTGAAAAGGGGACAAGGCCTTTGTGAGTGAGGACAGGGCTTCCTGGCACAAGTGAAAATACAGTGGCTTCTCAGAAAGAGGTATTACCGCTACCAGAAGAGTACAGGAAGGAAGGCTTTCAAGTAGAGGAAACAGCCAGACCAAAGGTGTCTTTTGGAAATTAGAGGGAATATTGGGACTCAGAAACCCACCTCACCTCCTGGATTCCTGAAACGGCCTGAGAGGTGAACAAACATTCCTCCGTGGGAGAGACAACTGCATTTGCAGCAGGCTGAGTTCCAGGTTCCCTGGAACTGGAAGGACTAGGAGTCAGTAGGAGACAGCAAGGACCTGGCTCAGGGCTGTCAGGGTTGCAGCCTGAAATGTGGTTGCTCAGAGGTGAAGGACCTGAACTGTAGTCATTTTGAGGTTTAAAAAACAATTGGAGAGGTTAGAGGGTGACATAATTCAAGATAATCAGCCTTTATCTGTAAAAGATGAAGCTCCCAGCGGTGTCCCATGATCAAGTATAATCATGGGACAGGCCCTTATAGCAGTGCCCTACTGCAGAAAGCTTTCCCCGGGAATGGCAACTTTGCTGCCAACTGACCCGGAGCCCTATTCTCAGGGATTGGAAAGTCCAGGTGTCCCCAGAGTCCTGTGAGCATGGGTTGGGCAGGGGCTGACCATCTGCATAGAGATGACAACAGTGGCCTAAGGGCTATGGGAGAACAGTGCAATGGCATCTGAGAGTTCTGCCTACAGCACCTGGCATATATTTGGCACTTAATAAGCAGTGATATCATTGCTCCTGCTGTGGTCATTACCACTATTACACTGAGGTGGGAGCTGAAAACAGCTGAGAACAAAGTGGCCAGAGCTACATCTTTCTGGGTATCCTGCCTCTCCACCCACATCTCCTGCCTTCTGGTTAGAGGTAGCAACAGCAGCAGCAGCAAAAGCAGCATACATGGGTCCAAGAAGAACCTGGAAAGCAGGCAGGCCTTACCCAGGTGCTGGGCACACGCATGCTCCAATTCTGCAGGGGACAGATAGGCTGCAAATGCTGGGATGCCCATCTGGACTTACCTCTAAGTCTGGCTTACTCAGTGGGAAAGAGCTCTTGAGGGTTTATCAGTGTAGGACAGTAGAAGCCCATGATATTCTAGGACCACTGGATAATGGCTTGGATATTAGCTGCCCGGAGGGAGGAGTGGGTGGTTCAAGGGAACATAGCCAGGAGCAGCTTCCTGGGCTGTGTGAGCTGTCACACTTATGTCTGATGGATCCTTGGGGTACGCTGACTGGCTGCTAAGTACGGCTACCCTTCAAGAGATTCTTGTCAGGAGACACTGGGCTGTGAACATGTACTCCAACATGGCCCAGCTCAGTTGCCACTGGCTTCCTGACTGGGTAAGTGTACAGAGCAGCAATGGGGGGTCAGACCACATGCACATTCATGAATGCACAGACACACCACACATGAAAAAAACATGCATCCACACATAAGTGGACATCTATACATGCAAGGCCCACAAATGCACACATATGCACATACACATATACTCACACAAGGTACATGAATGTACAGATGCCAGACACAGTGCACAGAGACAAACTGCACACAGTATGTGCTCATGCAAGGCATAAGCATTCACACACATTTACACACATGCAGTTACAAGCATTGCATGCAGTCACACAATATAGTCACACACTGTACTCAGTTACACACTGCATACAGTCACCTCATACACACTGTCACCCACAGCACACAGACACATATTGCGCAGTCACCACATACACACAGTTACACAGCACATAGTCAAGCATATAGCATATAGTAGTAACACACTGCAATACACTGCTCACAAATCACACACACACACACACACACACACACACACACACACTGCACATAGACCACACACACACTATGCACGGAGAGATCACATAGAGTCACACATACTACACAAGACTAGATGTACACACTATACACAGGCACACTGCAATACTCACACTCAGTTCTTACACACTACACACAGTCTCATACCCCCCCCACACACACACATGTATATATTATATAGGCACACAGTTCTGTACACATACACCCAACTTCCAACCTTCCTTATTGGGTTCACATTCTGGGACTGCTCCAAGTTTGCTGGAGCCTTCTCGTTAACAGAAGATGCCCCATTTGGAACCTGTTCAGAGTTCCCCTCATCTCCCCAGAAGCTGGCACGTGCCCTCCTTCCTCTCCTTCCCCTCCACTGGCTAACCCTGCTGACAGCTCTGTTCAACACCTCAGGACTATAGAGGCTTTCTGGAAACCTTCGCTCTCTCTGGCTCCCCCTCCCTCATTATATTCCTTCAGAGAGAAGCATGGGGGCTGCTGTGCAGTCACAAAAGAATCCCACAGCCCAGACTGATCCTCCACCCCTGGATATCCACAGGTGAGCCAACTGGACCTAGAGCAGCCCCTCCCATCCCCAGCCACTTTGTCACCCCTCAAGCCACATCATGGAGAGTCACAGGAATGCTTTGTCCCTTGCTAGGGCAGTACATTACTACTCTGGATCCTGGAGGGTCCCAAAGAGTGGCTCAGAGATGGAGGCCCCCAAAGGCACAGTGTCCTCCCCCTCCCCTGGTGCACAACAGTGGGGACATGAGGGAACCCTTCAGTAGCACTGTGGTGAAGAGGTGAGGTTGTGCCCTGTGGGTCACCTCCCAAGCTAGAAGTCTGTGCTGCCTGGGGGCCCCAGTGCAGAGATCTGGAGGGCAACATTCCAGCCACGGAGATCATCAGGGATCGCCATGGCAACGGGGGTGCAATTAAGGCCCGTTTCAGCTGGGAGCAGCTGTGTGCACTTTATCTGCCTTGAATAAGGAGCTAGAGAAAAAAAAAAAAAACCTAGGGAGGGAGGGAGGGGGTTGGAGAGGCAGAGGGAAACAGCAGCCCTTCCCAGGCCTCTTCCTGCTAGAGAGAGAGGAGGGAGTGGAAAGAGAGGGAGATGAGAGCAAAGGTAGAGAGAGACTGGGTTGGGTGGGGCAGGCTGAGGTAGAGCACCATGAAGAGGCATTCCCAGGGAGGACTCAAAAACAAAGAAACACAACAAACTCACAAGATCAGCAGTCCTGGGCAAGCTTCTCTTCCCCCTGGGTTTACTCTCAGCCCTGCCCTTCCCAATACACACATACACACACACACACACACACACACACACACACACACACACACCACACACACCACACACATAAACAAACCCAGACACACACACCACCACACATATACCACATACACACACACACCACACCACACACACACACACACACCACCACACACCACACACACACACACACACACACACCACCACACACCACACACACACACACACACACACACCACCACACACACCACACACACACCACACACACACACACCACACCGCACACACACACACACCACCACACACCACACACACACACACACACACACAATATACACAGACACCACACACACACACAGGCCACATACCATACACACACACACCACACACACCACACACACACAAACACACACACACCCACACACACCACACACATACACCACACACACACACACCACACCGCACACACACACCACACCGCACACACACACACAAACCACCACACACACCACACACACACATCACACACACACACTACACCACACACACACACACCACACCGCACACACACACACACACCACCACACACACCACACACACACACCACACACACACACACACACACACACACACCACACACACACACTCTCTCTCAGGTACACACACATGCTCTTTCACAGGCACAGGTTCACACACTCTTCCAGCCTCTACGGCTCTCCCTCCTCAACCCTCCACCACCAATGGAGGACTACACTTTGGACTGTCAGGAAGTCCTTAGGTCTCCCACTCTGCCCCAAGTGACCCTGTCCACACACACCACGTTCACTGTGTTTGCAGCTTTCCACCTTGAGGCACCCCTACTCTCACTGACCAGCTCTGCTCAGCTCCGGGAAAGGCAGAGTCCTTACTCAAAGCCTCCTGCATTTGGTAGAAGGAAGAGTGGGGTGACAGTGGCTGGCTGAACAAAGGGCTCAGACTAAGTTAGAGATACACCCTGAGGTTCCAAGCACCAACCCTTCTTGCGAGCATGTGTGCATGTGATATTTTAGCAGAGGCACCATCCTCTGCTCTTCCATCTGGGTAATGGAAGGAATCTTCCTTTGCCCCCAGAGTCAGTCACAATGATGGAGCCCTGCAGAATGGGCTCTGAACAGATATAGTGCCAGGAAATGAGGCTAGAAACCCCGTGGTTCACCTCACTGCATAGGTTACCTGTTGTTTTTCCTGTAGCTGGCCCAGGTCATCCCAGCCCTGGGGTCTTTCTATTTGCTGTTGACTGTCTGGAAAGCTCTTCTCCTAGCTGTGCATTTGCTCCACTCATTTCCTTCCAGTTTCTTCTTAAACTTATCAGAGAAGCCTTCTGTGGAATTATATATGAAAGAGCTGGCCCCAGTCCCAGAACAAGCACCTCCTTTGGCCCTTACTCTATTGTCACCACCACCAGTAGTGTTGGTCTTTTCTCCACTAGATTCATGAGAGCAGTGACTTTGTCTGCTGCCCTGGATCCTGGAACATAGCCCATCATTCAGACATCCCAGACTCATTGCTGATTCCTGCAAGAGATGCAATAAATGAGTGACAAGCATTGCTGGCCTGCCTGGAGTCATGATGCTAGAATCATAGCAGAGTGGAGACTGAGCTCCCCATGTATGACTTTGGGTCCCCTTTCCCCAGTGGCCACACAGTCACTGCCCACCTCTCTCTATCCTTCTTCCCTGATCCCACTGCCCTGGTCATATGGATCTTCTCACTAGCTCAGGGGAGCCTCCTGAACCCCATGGCTTGGAAAGACTCTTAGAACTGGAGTCTCATCTGCCCCAAAAAGTCCTGGTGTTTCTCCTCTCTGCCACCCTCCCTCTGAGCAGGAAGACTTCTCTTTCTAGGGGACATGCAGGTTTTACTAAGGGATTAAGGGGCTGTGGGTTGTTAGTCTGTCTCCACTATTAGCAAGCTATGGCTAGGCAGGACACTTTACCTCCCTTGTGCTGTTTCCTGACCACCACACAAAGGGTGCAGTTTTCTCATTTTGTACCTCTCATGGGGACATATCTGTTGGGAGCTGGCACAGTAGTCCAGCAATTTGCTCCTTAGTGTTTGCAATTTATTGATCAGAGACGTAGGTAGGGAAGCCTCTTCTGGCCTATGCTTAGGGAAGGTCACTTGGTGCATTAAGAAAAGCCAGGATCAAGGGCCAAACAAGCTTTCATCCCCTAGACACCAGGCATCACCACACCCACCCTGGGAAATGGAGAACGTAGTGACAAGGCACTTAGATGCTGCCAGACCATGTGGGCAGCAGGGTGGCTAGATCTATTCCTGGAAGTGCCCTTGAAGGCAGTCAGAGCAGTTTGTGGCAGTTCCCACCGGCCTCCCAGATGCCATCCCGGTTGGGCAACCAGCGCCTGCACAAGATAGAGAGGGTGGAGATGGTTGCCACTCCCCATCTTTAGCAAGGCAACAGATGCCTCGGTGACTGGACATCTCCTTGCTGAGTGCACTAAGGGCATGTTGACAAGAGGAAAAAGTAACATGAACCATGCCAGGCTCCACTATCAGCAGGAGCTATTGTCTGGGAGGCTTGAGTAGAGGGGCAGTGGCTGGAGATATGTGGCAGAGGAGTGATGTCTTGTAGGCAAAGGGAGGATTCCTTCTGTCCTCTGCCAGTGCCCAAACTCTGGTCCCATCTACCTCAACAAGACAGAGTAGACAGACCTGAGACTTCTGACCCAAACCTCAGGCTCTAGATGGAATCCATGAGCCCCAAGTTCTCTGGTATCAGGAGGCCCACTCACTGTGGTTCAAGGCTGGAAGCAGATACAGCCAAGAGTTCCCTGCAGCAATTTGTCAATATTCTGTATGGTTGGAATTGCTCTGTGTGGTTGGAATCTGACACTGGTGGTGGTTCTGGGTGTTTTTGATACAAGAATCACCGACAGGGTTCTTTTGTGCAGAAAAAGCCAGGGAGTACCAGGATCACCCCCAGACAGCACCACAACAGGGAGCCTGGTGCATGCCTATGTATAGAGGGGTACTTGCTTAGCATGTCAGACTTCGGGGTATTTTACTAGTATACCTAGCACAACTGAACAATGGTAGGAAGATAAGCTGAAAAAGTAGATGTGCATACCTCAAAATCACACAACACCAGACTAGGGATACGGCTTACTGGGAAACAGTGCCTGCTCTCTCAGCATGAGGACCTGAGTATGAAGCCACACTGTCCATGTAAAAAGCCAGGCATGGTTGTGCATGCCTGCAAGCCCAACATTAAGGAGCAGAGACATGGATCCCGAGAGCGCCCTGGCTAGCTAGCCTAGCCTAACCAGAGAGGCTCAGTGAGGACCCTGACTCAAGGCAGTAAAGTGGAGATTTATACAAGATACCTGTATGTACACATTAAAAACCAGCACCACACACACACACACACACACACACACACACATACACAGTGCCAATCCAAACTCTAGAAATTTGTTGAGCCTGAACAACAGAGCAAATTCACATCAACAGAGAATGTGGAGGCCCTGAAGAATGGGAGAGTCATGTATGGCATCACCATTTAGCTCTGAGCTTTCTAGAATACAAAGTTTTCTTGGGGGTGGGGGCTGGATGCTTCCCTTTCCCCAGGTAGATTCTGCAGAGGGATACCCTGGTGGGGACAAGGAGCTTGAAAGGAGCACAGGGCAGGCCTGGGGTTCTCATTTCAGCTCTGAAGGCCAGGCGCTTTTCCTCTCTGTGTAGTGTCAGTGGTGATACTCAGGGACCCTCTGAGAGCTGTGGGTATGATGCAAGGAGTCTGTGCACACAGCCCTGTCAACCAGCATAAGATGCCCTCTGCCTCGGGGCTGTGGAGTCTGTGAGTCTATCCTGGTTTCTCAAGAGGCCTTGGCTTGGCTGGTCTCACAGACAGTCCCTATGCTATGCCTCTAAAGGGACCCTGTCTTTTATAATACTGGATTGTTTTCACACTGCACTTCTGATACTATTGCAAGATCTTCCATATTCCCTTGTCAGCTGACCACACAGCCACACATTCACACATTGCTGAGTATCCAATGAGGGATTTTTTTTTTTTTTTGAAACAGGTCTCCTATAGCCGGGGTAAGCCTTGAACCCTCTATGTATCGGAGGATGACTGTGATTTTCTGATCCTCCTGCCTCCACCACCCAAGCCCTAAGGTTATGAGTATATGCCACCACACCCAGTCTATGTGGTGCTGGGATATAACCCAGAACACCATGTAGGCTAACACTCTACCAGCTGAACTACATCTCCAGCCTCATTGAGGGATTCCTATCAGTGAATGAATCCATAAATGAATCAAGTAGCCCCTTAGGAGTAGGTGGGCCTTGAGGGGTTTGTGTTTGTCTGTCATGGACAGTGTCCAGTGATGTTGTACTCATCTCAGGCCTTTCTTGGGAGGAGCTCCCAGGCTAGCAAGGATCTCACAGGCCCCTCAGACTCTGTCAATGATCCAACTGTGGGGGAGAGACAGGGGTAAAGATCCAGAAAATCTAGGGAAGAAAGAAGGACCAAAACCCAAAGGGAGGGTGATCATTTTAACCACTGACTAAAGGGATATTAGGTAACATTTACTGAGTTTGTTACGTGCTTTGATCTGTGCTAAGCACACTGTATGGCTTCTCATTTAACCAAACATCTTAGAAGTGAAGACTAGCTGACAGGTGGCAAGACTGTCACAAGAAAGTCAGCAACCATAGCCAAGAATACACAGGCCCAGTGTGGCACAACCAGGACTCCCACACGAATCTGTCGACAGCAGCCCAAGCCTTCACGTAAGGAGCCTTGCATTGGCGTACCCAAAAGAACTGCCCCTGGGAGCAACAAGAGGTCTGTCCTCAGTCCCACCTGACTCTATGCCCACCTCTTCCAAGAGAATACTGAAGAGGTGACAGTAGTCACCCAAGCTCAGCTGGGCCTAGCCTGGCTTCTCAAGGCCAGAGTTGAGTTGTGGGGAGGAATGTGAAGGGACTACCATTCCTGGCCTAGATCACAAAGGATTTCAAAGGCACTCAATTCTTGCACTGGGATGGCAAGGGTCCAGAGGTGATGCACTCTCAGGCACAAGGGTACCACTTGTCTCAGGATAATCAGCTGGAGGTCAGCCTGAATCACACAGTGAGAAGACCCTTTGCCATACAAGAGAGTGGGGGGCAGGGTTCTGGATGCAGTGTTTGTAGAGTCCCATCCTGTACCCATATCTGCCACAGCAAACCTTCTTTCCACATATGGAACTTTCTCTGGGACAGCAACAGCAAGCCAGGGGAAGGCGGCACTGACAAAGGCGTGGGTCAGAGGCCTGCTCCTCACTGCTCCAGCCTCCCTCCCCCTATCTATAGAGTAGAGATATTAATACCTGCCTTGAAGGGATGCTAGGAGGATGAAAGCTTGTCCATGTGGTGCCTGCACATAGCAGACACTCAAAAGGTGGGTAATGGGAGGAGGAGGAGGAGGAGGAGGAGGAGGAGGAGGAGGAGGACACAGGGATAGAAAGACCGAAAGACAAGTACAAGCCAACCAACGGGCATCCCTCTGCCACAGTCTGTTTCAGCCTCCTCTGGGCTCTTTCCTCTTTCAACTCCTCAGGAGAAGCTCTGAGGGAAACACAAAATGAATTCTCTGACACCTCCCCCTCTATCTCTGTCTCTATGTCTCTCTGTCTCTGTCTCTCTCTCTCCCTCTCTCTGTCTCAGGTGTGCATGAGTGTCTGTCTGTCTGTCTGTATTGGTATATGTATGTACACTCACTCCTATGCATGTGTGGAGAGCGGAGATCAACTTCATCTCTCTTCCTGGGTTGCTTTCCACCTATTTGAGACAGAATCTCTCATGCGCCTGTGAGCTCTTTGTTTCAAATAGACTGGCTGGCCACTGATCTACTCGGGATCCTCTTATCTCCCTCCATTGCCCCTGGGTCTGGGGTTCCAGACACAAACCAACATGCCAGCCTTTAGCTTTTAGCTGGAGATCCAGATTTGGGTCTTCACCACCGCACAGCAAGCAGTAGAAAATGGGAGCTGGATCTTCCTAGGGTTTTAGCCTTGTGCCTGCCTCCTCCCAGTCCCTCTGCCTCCATCTCCCTAACTGACACCTGGCTCTGCTCAGTCCCTTTTCTCCCAAATCTCCCCTTTGCTTAATCATCTTAATCATTGTGTCCTTGTCACTCAGCCCAGGCTGTCTCGAAGTAGCACTGCCCCAAGAGGTGATAACCCCTGAGTTACAAACACTAAAAAAGGCCACAAACTGCCTCTCCTGGCAGCCTCTGAAACCTTGCAAAAAAACCCTCATGCCTACTTTTGTTCCCCTGCCTGGGGCGCAGGGGGCAAGAACAAGTGAGCCCCCATTACCCACTGTGCTCACTGTGGTGGGAGTACCAGTTCCCACCACCCAACAGAATCGGCTCCCACTCTCATTGAAAGTGACAAAGAGGGAGACACCAGGTCTGCCTGTCTACCTTTCACCTGCTTGTATCAGGTCACCTAAGACTGGCTAAAAGGCAGGTTCCCAAGATGCCCCTGCATTTTCAACGTGTGCACCAAAATTACCATCACAGGCTGCCACTCACTTCCTCCTGCTGCAGGCAGCATGGCCAGTGCCTGCACTCCAAGGCTGGCTGTGTCACCCTCCACAGGCTGCAAACCCGAGCCCTCACCACACATGCTGCATGCTCCAACAGCGCCCTCTCCTGGAAGCTGCTCTCCTTTCCAGAATCAAACTGGGCTGCTTTGGGGGATTTATCTAGTATCTCTGGGGACCTCACTCAGGGAAGGCAGAAGGAAGACAGATGGGAATAGATGCTCTGTAGGGATAGCCTGTCCTGAGCCTGGGGCCACACATGCTGTGACAATAGAGCCAGAAATTCAGAAATGGCTTTTGTTACTATCAGCCTGACGTATTTTCCTTCCTCCACACCATTGCTTCATCTGTGTGTGTGTGTGTGTGTGTGTGTGTGTGTGTGTGTGTGTGTGTGTGAGAGAGAGAGAGAGAGAGAGAGAGAGAGAGAGAGAGGAGAGAGAGAGAGGAGAGAGAGTGTGGGTGAGTGTGTGTGAGAGAGAGAAAGAAAGAGAGAGAGAGTTTCTTCCAGAGAAGGGCAGCTGTGTTTATTACAGCTATAACCTCAGCTTTTGGGCAGAGCAAAGCAGTGGGAATCATTGAAGCCTGGAGCAAAGATTTTAATATTCATAAGTGACCTCACCATAAACCAAGCCCAGTGGCCCACAGGAGTCACGGAGGATGCCCTCTGTCTCCTCCTGTAGCTGCCTCTTGAGAAGTTCATAAAAACTTCCAGACAAGCTCCTAACCAGCTATTTACAGTGTTTCTAGACCTGTCTAAGGCTTGTGTCTTTGAAGCTGTACTCCAAGAAGAAACACATCTGTGAGAACTACTTCACCCACACAGGAATGCATACAGGCTTGTGGGCAGGGAGTGTGGCCAGGGGGATAAAGCCAACTCTCACACACAATAGTGTCTGGGAGGGAACAGATTCTGGCCTAGCTTTTTCTTCCTTCCTTCCTTCCTTCCTTCCTTCCTTCCTTCCTTCCTTCCTTCTTCCTTCCTTCCTTCCTTCCTTCCTTCTTTTCTTCCTTCCTTTCGTGTGTGTGTGTGTGTGTGTGTGTGTGTGTGTGTGTGTGTGTGTGTGTGTGTGTGTGTAGATAAATAGGTCCATGGGTGCATGTTCACGTGTGCCCCTGAGGCCAGACCAACCTGGCCTATTGTTACTCAAGCACCATCTTCCTTCTTTTTTGCAACAGAGCCTCATTAGCTTGGAGGTGGCTTGGAGTAGGCTAGGCCAGTTGGCAGTGAGTCCCATGGATCCACTTGTCTTCACCTCCTAAGAACTAGTAGTAAAGCACAGGTTACCATGCCCAGATTTTTCATATGGGTTCTTGGAATTCAAACTCAGCTCCTCATGCTTGGATAGCAAAGAGTTTACTCTCCTGGCTACCTTACCAGCTCTTGGGAAGGGAGGCTGTTGAGACAGGGCCTTGCTACACCCCTACCTAGGTGATGACTCACTGTGTAAAACCCAGGTTGGCTTTGAAGTCTCAGCAATCCTCCTTCCTCAGCTTTCCAAGTGCTGGGGTCACAAGCCACTCTCCAACCACTCATGGATTACTGTCTCATAAGCTGATCACTTGCCCACTCATCATTACACTGTCCCTAGCTCTGACTTGTTTCAACTATGGTTGCTGCCTTTTTTGGTGACATATTTCAGCATATACCCACAGAATTTCAACACAAGTCTAGAGGGGTCATTTTCACACCAACAGAGAGCTTCTATGCCAAGGAAATGTGCTAATCAGCATGAGGTTAGGGCCAGCCTGGGGGGACAGTCAGGAGACCCTCTACAGTCAGCATGAGGTCAGGGCCAGTGTGGGGGGATGGTCAGGAGATCCCAGTCAACATGAGGTCAGGGCCAGCCTGGGGGATAGCCAGGGGACTCATCTCTGTCAGCATAAGGTCAGGGCCAGCCTGGTAGGCAGTCAGGGGACCCTTCCCAGTCAGCATAAGGTCAGTGCCAGCCCAAGGGGCAGCCAGAGGACCCTTCCCAGTCAGCATAAGGTCAGGGCCAGCCCAAGGAACAGCCGGGGAACCCTTCCCAGAACCTGGCTCTCATATCTACTGTTACAATAACAGCTTGGAGCTTCTATTGGTAAAAGATATTCAGATCCCCATTACTTTTACTCCTTCCCATTCCTGCAGATATCCTTTTCCCTAACTAGTCCCACTAACACTCTCATGGTGTGTGTGTGTGTGTGTGTGTGTGTGTGTGTGTGTGTGTGTGTGTGTGTGTGATTGTGTGTATGTGTTTGTGCTTGTGAATGTGTGTGTTTGTCTGTGTTTGTGTGTGTGTGTGTGTCTCTGTGTGTGTGTTTGTTTGTGTCTGTGTGTGTGTGTCTCTCTCTCTGTGTGTGTGTGTGTGTGTGTGTGTGTGTGTGTGTGTGTGTGTGTGTATTTGCACATATGCAGGTGGGTCTTCTGCAGCTAGCCACAACTACTATGTGACCATAGTTACATCAGCTGTGTCCAATCGAGTAGACAGTGTTTCCTAAGCATCCCTCCAGCTCTTCCATCCTTTCTGTCCCCTTTCCCAATGTTCCCTGGGTCTTGAGGGAGAAAGATAAGTGTCTTGTTGAGGGCCAAGCATTTGTTCAACCATTAGTTATTCTTAGTGCTTTGACCACTCAGAATATTAACTGTTGCCCACTGCAAACAGGTTGAAAGCAGAGGGAAGTGAGAAATAAGGGCATCAGCAAGAGTGGGGGAGGGGTGTTGAGCTCAGTCAGGCCAAAGGCTGAGTGGGAGAGAGGCAGATGAGTTTAACAGGAAGGGAATTAGGAAGCCTTGTCCAGGGCCTCTTTGGAGAATTCTGTGACTCCAAACTGCCTCCCTAGAGTATTTTGTTCATTCCCATGCAGGAGGCTGGGAGCTTAGTTTAGCAATCCAGGACTAGCCAGGCACGTTTAAAAAAAAATAGCTCTTGTGTATCTCAGGCTGGCCTTGAACTCAGTGCATAGTTGAGGATGACATCAAACTTTGGGTCTTCCTGCTTCTACCCACTGAGTCCAGAGATATCAGGATTGTGCCACCATTCCTAATGGGATTGAACCTACATTTTGTGTATGCTGGGAAGCTAGGCAATCACTCTTCTAACTGAGCTATATTCCCAGACCCTCACTAGCTATCTTGAAGAAGGTTCAGAAAACAGTATAGCGAGGCATGGAGTCTTGAACTTGGACACTGTCAGCTGAAAGCTGCCTGCTTGGGGCTTACCATGTTTCCAGGGTGCCACCCCTTTGGGCTTTCTGGTGAAGATTACCCATCCTCTCTGCTTCCTGGGGTATCGATACCAGCCATGCCTTCCCCTTTCTGAGAGGGTCTCAGGCCCACCCAGATATTAATTTGCAAATGGACCATTTTCTACTTCAAAGGGCAGATTTTTTTCCCCTACTATCTACGGTTTTTAAGTATTCTCAAATGGCTCAGAATCGATCTGAGATCTAAGACTTTGTTACATGTTGAGTGTGGATTCTTAGCTCTCTTTATGGCAAGATCCAGGTAGCAGGAAGATAGCTGCTGGACAAGACAGGGGCTACACAGAGCCCTGTTAGGTTGCTTTGTTTTGTTTTTCCCTTTGATTTTTACCTCGCCTGACTCTCTACACTCTCCCAAAGCCCCCTGTGTAATTCACTCCATGTTCATACATCTAGCTGAGCCCAGTGGCATGTCTAACTCTGTGACAGGCACCAGCAGGGAGCCAGAAAAAGTGATGCTATAAATGGAGAGGGACATCAGGGTCTTTGTAGCTCAGGCTGGAGACCCAGGAGGGTTCAAAGGGAGGAGAAAGCCCTATGAGCTATGACCACCCAGTCATCAGGAAGCCCAACGCAGTCCAGGAGAGGAGCTGAACTGGGCCTCCAAGAACACACTGCTTCCAGCAGTGGATGGGGATGTGGTGTGGTATCACTCCCAGAGCCACAGTGACTAGATGTCCTCTGCTAGTTCACATGCGCCTTGACCCAAGGAGGGTAACCTTGTGAGATGGGCAACCACAAGTGAGACACCCAGACTCAGAATAATGACCCGTGGTTGAGAGGTCATCTCTAGCTGGACTGGACTGCCCTGGCCAAACCACCAGGGCTCTCTACCCCCTCTTTGCCCTAATTGCCCTATTACTGTAACTAATATCTTCCCATTCGAACAATTAGCCTCCTCTTTTTGAATCTCCTGGTTTGTTCCTTCTGGTTCTGAGACCTTAACATTGGAAAACACAAATACAGCCGGCATCTGTCTGCGGTCTCCCTGCAACCAGCCCAGCCATTAATGCACTTACAGCCCCCACAGGCCAGCTCTCCAGCCTGTTCTACCGCCCTGTTTGTTTGTTGTTGTGCTTTTCCTGAGTTATTGCAGTCTAGGAGGCACAGAGGAACCAGCTCTGAGCAGCAGGAGTGCCAGCAGGACCTGCCTGGATCCCTGCATCCTGCTTCTGCCAGGACCTGTCCCACCCTCCAGGCTGCCATATCTACTATTCAGAAGTAAAATCACTGTGGGGAGACAGTCAGAAAAAAACCCATAGCCGAAAGGTTTAGCCACCCACAGTGGAAGACACAGCTTGGAAGAAGCGATATTGAGACACTGACAAGACAACCCTGTCTAGAATTTTGATTTCTTATATTGTTTTATAAATCATCTCTGGGTTATTTTAAGCCCTGGAGATCAGGGGAGAACTCTGGTCACCACTTGCAGTAGAGAACCACTGGCCCAGACAGTGCACCGGTGGTGGGAGGTCTCTGGAGGATAAACAGGTGGGTGGCAGGTTAGGCATGTTGGGCAGGTGAGAGAACAGCACTAGATGGCTGGGCAGTTAGCTAGGTTGATGACTTCAGCGGCTTTTGCTTCTCTCCCTCCAGCCACTCATTGAAGTAATCACCTGCCCCATAGGATGCAGTTGGTTGTATTTTAAATTGAGCCGGTACCATTCGCTAATTATTCCCTGCGGGTCTCACCTCCTCAGTGGAAGGGGAAACAGCTTTTCCTCTGTGACTTCCATTATTCTGTGACTACATTTCTGGAGCTAAAACTGGGGACATCTGGTCTGCAAAGGAGGAAATGCTCCTCAGACAGTAAAAGTGAAATCAGAGCCATCACGGGATGGGGAGGTGAGCTTGGATACTGCCCCTCTGGGCCCAGCACAAACTGGGCATGCAGCCATAGCCTGAAAGGCCCAGTGGGCTGAACAGAGGCAAGGACATGCCTGTCCTTCCTCCTTGGTTCTCCAGGGGGAGAGTGCAGCCCGGCATCCCCTCCTCCCCACCTGGTTGTTATTTGCAACACGTTCCCCTTCACCAAGCCCCCCCAGGTAAGTCTGCTTGGAACACTCCACAGGGAGCATGTACAGGACACCTTGGGTCTGATATAACATTTAATGGCCACGTCTTCCAAGGTCCCTTCATTAATACACAACTGTTTTACTGGTTCTAACCAGACAGAGTCAATGCTGCTAATAGCTCTTGGGCCCAGCCTAGGCAAGGAGGTAGTGAAGAAGGCAGCACTAAGATATCTGTACCTTGTTGTGACCTTGAGTGGCAGAAGACATGGGGACCTGTGTGACCTTCCTGGATAGGACCTTGCAGCATTCCTCTGGATGCTCTGGGAGCCTAGAGCAAGGGAGTATGTTTAGTAGGCTTTCAATACAGGGCCACTGAAGGAGTGTACAAATGACTGGGCCCCCATAGACTCAAGGTGCAGGGATCCTGGGAATAAATATTTCTCCAGAGATTTGTAGTGACAATCACACACTTCTCCTTTAGCCTAGGCCATAAAGGACATACTGCTGTCTGGCCATATTGACTGAACCCAGTCTCCCACAGCAGCTTCCCAGAGAAAAAAAGACTAAGTCCTGGTTGGAAGTCTCTGAGGAGTCCAGTATGGTCCTTGTCCCCAAGTTCTTAGCAGAACCTAAACAGGAGACTCTTTGGGAGAAGATAGAACATAGTACCAAGAAAAAACAAGGACAAGCAGCTAGAGAAAAGGGTTAATACCACCAGCCCCAGGACTCATGGGATACCAGTTATTACAAGCACATACATGAACTCAGATGCACACACCAGAAAAAAAGATCTCCAAAACTTGCCATATCTTGGTTCTGCTTTCAGTATACAGAAACCCAATTTCCATGGAGTCTGAGGGGGCAGGAAAAACTGTGCCCTAGCCAGCCAGTGCAACCAGACACCATTGCAACTTCGCTGCCAAATTCAAGGTGAAATGGAGCTACCACTGCCGCAGCTCTCCCTGTAGCCAGACCCAGGTCCCCCTGTGTTTTGCCTTCACCCAGCAGGTCAGCTTCCCTGAGCCTCAGTTTCCTCATCTGCAAAGATGAAAAGGTAGGCTGGCTGTCTCTGAGGCCCTCTGCAGCTCCAACATCCAGGCTTTGGGACCGAGGCTCTCAGGTGGAGGCAATTTCCCAGATCACTGAGCCCCACCTGGCCACCATTGTCAGAGGGGCTCCCCTGGGCATTAGCCGTCTGGAAACAACACCATCCATCTTTCTGAATATCTGGTTAAAATACTCACCTAATCCTAACCTAATCCTTTCAATTTGGGGAGAGAATTGAAGGGAACACACACACACACACACACACACACACACACACACACACCACACACACACACACGCAGCCTGAAGCCTGAATGCTAACAGATGGGTAAAAAGTATGTATAAATTACACCCGCTGCTGTCAATTCAGGCTCTCCAGATGAAGTGATATGTAAGGTGTTTCATTTATAGGGGAAATTAATTGCCAGCTGTATGACTGGATGGTGTGAAGAAACTACAGCCACACGATGTGTCCCATATATTTTTCCTGGCTGGATTCAGCACCTTCCCTGCCAAGGGCTCCAGCTCCTCTCTCAACCCGAGAAGCACCAGGGTAAATATGGCCCTGAACCAACTGTTCCCAGGTTCTGATGCAGCCAAGGAAGCTATGTGCATGGTCGGGGGAGGTAGGATGGCATTAAGAATTAGGGTGCCTGCCCCTCCTACCACCAGCCCCGTGGGCCTCGGTTTCCTTGTCTGTCAGGGCACCTGTGTAAAGTGTATTCACTATACAAAGAAATGCCCTCTCTTTTGTTTGCATCTCAGGCCCAAGAGACTGTCCTCATCTTCTCTGTATCTGTACCTTGCCTTGCCAAGCTCCCCACTATGAGCGCTCAGTCTATGTCAGGGGTAGCAGTGACACCTGGAACCTCAGTTACATCATTTAACTTGGGGACAGCAATGTGCTCTGTCCCCAGAGTCAATTATTCAACCTACTAGGCATGTCCTTCCATCTGCAAACGAGGCAGCCATCCCCAGATCCCACAGACTGGCTTCACCTGAAGACTTATTTCTCATAGTTCTAGGAGTTAAAAGTTCAAGATCAAGACACTGGCAGATTCTGTGTCTGGTGAGGGTTCTATTCCTAGCTTATAGACAGCCACCTTCTGGCTGTGTCCTTGTAGCAAAGAGAGAGCTCTCATTTTTTCATCTTCTAAGGACACTAACCACACTGTGAAGGCCCCACCCTCGTGACCTGATCAGCTCCTACTTACCTCCAAAAGGTCTTATATCTCATTGGCATCAAACTGGACTTGGTACATGGACGTGTTTACTGGAGGAGGGCAAACCTCAGTCCACGCAGAAGTGATTTGCCAGAAAAGCCAGTTCTTGCACTGGGACTATGATCTTCTCAGTAAGGCTCCCTCTATCTTCATCACCATCTCTATAGACCAAGAGGTGGAGGAAACAACCCTGTGCAAGACAGGAAGCAAAGACAAGTCCTTTGACCTGCCCCCCACTACCCCCACCAGTGTCCTCCTCAGGGACTGCTTTCAAGTGAGGCAGTCAGTATTCATCCCCAAGCAGAGCCATCTGATACCTTCCCTTGGTTCTTGGGACATAAGTGAGTGGGAGTGAGGAGTTAGAAGACTGCAGAACCATGGAAAAGATTCTGGCTCTTTGGGTGCAGACATCCTTCCAAGATGGGTCCACCGAGATGCTGAGAGTCCTCCAGACTCAGATCACCTGTGCTCCACAAAAGTGGGAGGCTAGGCAGAGTGCACTTGCCTTGCACCCTCCCTACTCCCTGAGAGCAGAGGGGAGAGGTCTCTCTGCAGCCTCCAGCTGAAAAACTTGCTGCTGTTTCCTGCTTTCTCACCTCTCCTTTATTCCTTGGATAGGAGGTGGGGCAAGGAGGGGCAGAAAGTGGAGACTTCATCCCTGCAGCCTGGAGCCCTGTGTCCCTCTTTGCATGTGCCCACCTCACTGGCAGCTCAGCAGGACCATGTCTGGATGGGCGGAGTGGGCAACAAGTAGGAGCATTTACATCCTGTGCTCCCCAACATAAGCATTAGTCAAGACTATTAAGACAATGAATTACTATTCTATTCAGATTTAAATAATAATTGATTTGCATTGTACTAAGGAGGCTTGAGAGAGACTTAACTCTCTGATATACCTTAGGGTGGGAATGGTTGGGAATCATGCTGGGATGACCCACCCCTTGGCTGCTGGATTTTAGAAGACAGGCCTATGAGCAGAGGTGGGGTGGAGCAATATTGCCCTCAGCCTCAGAGTTCCCTCCAGCACAGGGATAGGGAGAGTTCCTTTCTGTCCATTCCCAGAGAGCTGCTGTCTTCTTCTTCCTCCTCCTTTTATTCCCCCCACACATACCTTTGGTGTTTTTTAAAATAATTTATTTTAACTTTATTTTATGTGCATTGGTGTGAAGGTGTCACATCCTCAGGAACTGGAATTACAAACTGTTGTGAGCTACCATGTGAGTACAGGGAATTGAACCCAGGTCCTCTGGAAGAGCAACTAGTGCTCTTAACTGCTGAGCCATCTCTCCAGCCCCCATACCTTTGGTGTTTTGATTCAGGATCTTACTAGACTAGCCTAGGACTGACTTACTGCAGTCCTGCCTGTAACTCCCAAGTGCTAGGATTACAGTTGTGCCGTTGCAACTGCCTCGGGAACACAGTTGGTTTTCTATGTTGCCTGGCCTCTCTGCCACAAAACAGGCATCACGAGAGTCCTTTGGTAGTCAGAGCTATCTCTTGGAAATGTGGGGGCATGTAGTCCCATCAAGCAAATGGAGCTAAGAGAAGGTGCCAAAGATGCCAGCTAAATGGTACTGAGCAGAGGTGGGGATTATTTTTTTCCTGTGTGTGGCTTTTGGCAGCTGAACAGATTTATCAGAGCCTCAGTTTGCACATCTGTAAAGTGAGGGAGATATCAACTGTGTCATGGTCCACTGCTGTATGAAGTGCTTCTAACAGCTCCAGAGATGGGCAGCTTTCCCAGCAGAAAAGCTGTGCTTGGAGGTCTAATGGTGAAGTGTGTGAGACTTCTGTGGCCGGCTCTGGTGAGTCCACAGTTGTATCTTAAAGACTACAGCATTGAGAAGCTCTGGGATTTGTGTTGCCTTGTCCCCCACCCACCACCCCCTGTGTTCTATTCCTCAGCCAGCACTGGGCTGTGGTTAATGTTTTTCTCTGGCTGATTCATGCTGCTCTCTGGAAGCCAGCTTTTCACAACCTGAGCCAGGCTGCCTAAGAGGACTATTTTCAGCCCAGCAGCTACAGCAACAAAGCTATGAAGTCACTGCTACTGCCCCCGGCCATGAAGGCGGTGAGTAGGGAGGCAAAGAGAGGTCTGTGCTGGGCATTGCTCTGGCTCTGCAGCTCTTCATCCCCCCTGGATTCCCTCCTTCCACTCCACACACAGGCTCTCTCCAGGTTTGCAGGGGGTTCTGTTCCTGGGGGCTGAGGTCCTTCCAGCTCAGCTCTTGCCAAAGGCCAGGAATCTACCAAGGCTGAGTCACCAAGAGCCCATGGCTTCCTACATAAGGTGGAACAGACTAAAGGCACCTGAGTGAGGACTCGTTGAGGAACCCAGGAAAATGGGTATTGCTGAGATCCTGTGCCAAAGAGGGCCTGGACCTTTGTTAAGTTCAAAACCAGGCAGTTGTTTCAGTCAGCTCTGCAAAGAAAACCCTGGGGGTCAGAATGTCCTGAGCAAGAGGGAGAAATGTGGTGGCCAGGGGAAGAAAGAAACCAGAATAGAGGTGGAAGTACCCAGAAGGGGCAGGCTCCATGCAGACCCACAGAACCAGAGGCAGCAAGGCAATGACAACACACACACACACACACACACACACACACACACACACACACACACACACACATGCACAGACACCAGCTATGGGGCCAACAGTTGGTCACCCATCAGAACTTTCCTTTAATAGAATCCTAGCCTCTCAGCTGAGCCTGGATGCTGGGTCCTCAGAGCAGGAGTGTAAAGAGATCAGCATGGTTCCCAGTCACCAAGAAGTGCAGACCTACAGTGCATCCCAGGCACACACAGACACTCCCATCCTTGCAATGCCTCTCCTTTGGCCTCCAGGGTTTGGTAGGAGGTGGTCAAAAGACTCAAATCTCCCCTGTAACAAGAACAGTTGTGCTAATTTTCTGACCTGAGATTTGCTAGGGAGATGTAGCAGGTACCTGACAGTGATTTTAGTGCTGTAGGAAAGCAAAGCACTGGAAAACCAGGGGAGAAGGCTTAGTCTCTCCCCTCCCCTGCATTAGAGGGTAGATGATCCCTCATAGCAGCTGTGGCCTTCTGGCATCCACTGACCTACTAAAGTCACCACTAATGGGGACAATTCTGAGTCTTGCTAAAAGGCCTTGACTTAGGGTTCTGCTCCTTGTTCAACACACAGAGAAGGGAGTAGCAGGGTGACCTCAAGTCCCACTTATGCCTCCAAAATACATCTTGCTGTCACTCACAATGGAGGAGGGTAGTACACAGAGAACCACAATGGAGCTCCTACCTTTAGAGACAGGAGTACATAGGGTGTCCTCCACATAGGTACTTGGCACAGGGATGCACTCCACTCCCAGGATGAGCTGGGTTTCCACACCCTCATTAGGTTCTGTCCCATGGTCCTTACAGAAATGTCCCAATGGTCACATGACAGTTAATAGATTGCAGATGCTAGAAACTAGCCTCAAGGCTCTCCATGAATCCTGCAACCTGCCACAATTCTTCCTGCTTCCAAAGGTAACCCAACGACTAATGCTAGTGCCCCTCATTGCACAGCTAATTGTGTATGGCCTTGAGTCATCACTTCTCTTCTTATTGAGAACTCTTACTTAACTCTCCCATTATTAATTTAACTTGTATTGTTTGTATTTCAAGTCTGTGTGAATCTTATCTTATCCCCAACAAAACTATAAATTATAATTGCAGGCCTATGAGCCTTGGTCTTATCCTGTATACAATTTTGGATGTCTCTTTTAAGATTTCCAAACTCTGGGCTGGAGGGATGGCTCAGAGGATAAGAGCAGTGGCTGCTCTTCCATAGGTCCTGAGTTCAGTTCCCAGCAACCATGTGGTGACTCACAACTGTCTATAATGAGATCTGGTGCCCTCTTCTGGTGTGTAGATATACATGTAGGCAGAACACTATACAGATAATAATAAATCTTAAAAAAAAAAAAAAGATTTCCAAACTCTGCTTCGGTGGGTACAGTGCATGCTGTGTAAGCATGAGGACTGACTGTGTGTGAATCCCTGTACATCACATAAAAAGCCAGCCCCTCAGCACATGCCTGTAACTCAGTCCTGGGGAAGTGGAAACAGACAGATCCTGAGAGCTTTCTGGCCAACAAGTCTAACCAAAACCACAAGGTTCAGGTTTAGTGACTAGACCCTGTCCCAAAAAATTTAGGTGGAGAGTGATCAAAAAAGACACCTGAAGTTGACCTCTGGGCTCAACACATAACATGCAAGCTAGCACACCAGCCTGCATGTGTACAGGCATGTATGCACATTACACACACATAAAAATTAAATAGTACATAAAAAGACTTCCAAACTCATGCAGAGGACCATCCTCCAATCTCTGCCTCAGCTTCTCTTACATTCTCCAGAGACAGACATATAATGTCTTAGAGGTCCATTCTCACAATGGCTGCAGGAATCTTTTCCATGCATCTTTCAAAAAGGCCATGCCATCTTTGCTTACACACACCTTCCACAAAGCACCCCACTGACTGGACTTCTCATTCTGTGGTAGCCAGTGACTACCAAGTGTCCCAAGACAGAGATAACTACCACAACTTGACATTTTCAGATCATTTCCAAAAGCAGATATTGTAACAAAAAATGTTTCTTCTGATAATAGTATGGTTTGCCTGATGTATGTGCTGTGCTGAGCTGGACATGGTAGGGATACTGAGGGCAGGAGATGAATCCTTGTTCCTAAGAAATGTCTGGTCCAGTTGGAAGGACTCCACAAACGTCTAATGGAAGAATAAAGAGAAGACATCCATTTTTGAACTGTATTGGCCAAGAGCAGTGCAGCAGATGGCAAGATAGCAAGCTCCTATGCCTAGTTCTTGTTGCTGGGCTACCTTTAGCACTGGGCAGCCCAAAGTGGCCCCTTCGTATGCAGGTGCTCACTCTGCCAGCATCCTCCCCACTTTTACCTTCCCACAGCACTGCTACTCCTTGGACAGTGGGGAGAGGGAACCATCCAGGGAGGAAGTGAACTGGCACATTCCCTAGCCATCCATCCAATTTATTCAACCTATTCAAGTCTTATGTCAGAAATGCGTGCATGGTGGTAAGATTCCTGCATTGTGTGAGCCAGGCTGAGCCAGTAGATGAGCATTAGAAAGAAACTTGGCAGCCCTCTCAAACTCCCTTCTCACCAGAAGCAAACCCAAAGAACATAAATACAGAACTTGAAGGGGCTGAGAGAGTAGCACAGTTAATAAAACCACTGGAGGCCAGAGTGGACCCATGATGGTTTCCTCGATGAGGGGAGTCGGGAAGCAATATAAGACAGATGAATCCAGGCAAGTTCTCCGTGCAGCAAAGCCCATCTCTCTGAGGGACTGACACTAAGTGGATTCCAGTGGATGCCCTGAGGATGTCATTCAGGGGTCAGAGAAGTCCCTGACCACTGCCCCTGCAACTCTGGCCTCATATGTAAGATGGACATGTGAGGAGGCTCTTTGTGGGGACACTTTCAACAAGCTACATGAGTGGCAATAATCCAGATTCACTCACGTGTTTCATGTGATGCATCAAACATGCTTTTCAGCTTGTTGTTTCTATCCAGGTCCCTCAGCCTGCGATGCTTTTCCCTGCTCTGCATGCTGCCCTCCTTGCCCTTCCTTACAGAAGAATGCATACCCTGGCCTGATTACCCTTATATGTTCACTTCTCTCTTCAATTTGGCCTTTCAAATAAGAGCACATTAACCCTTTCTCGCCCCATTCCCAGCTCCTCCACTTTGGGCCCAGGCGCTTGGTGAAATGCTTGCACAGATGGTCTCTCCACAGATGGGGCCAGTTATGGCAGGCTCTAGGACCCCCTCACAGTCAGTTCCACCATTCCTGGTTGCTTCTCAGCCACTAGTTGAGAACCTAGCAGGAGTGAACCCAAAGACAGTACCAGATGTAATTGAATGGTACAGGCCCTAGCCAGGGGTCAGAGATACCACTGCAGGCATCTTTCATGCCCCTCATTCCTTCAATCAACGGAAAATCAAGTTTTCAAGGTGGGAGACCTTTCTTTGATGCTGCCAAATCTCTTTCACCCATGGCACATGGGTGCTTAACCATGGTTCAGCTTTGTTGTGGTAGTTTGCTGAAGTTGCTCTGCCTTGGACTTTGATCAGTCAGTTTGGTTTTGTGGTGGTGGGGATGAAGCCCCTCTAACATGCTAGGCAAGCCTTCCACCACTGAACTACACCCCTCACACATGCTAGGCAAGCATTCCACCACTGAACTATATCCCAAGCCCTATATCTGCATCATCCAGTTTTAAATAGCCACCTACTGTATGCCAAGAAGTGGATTTGATCATAAGTAAGGGGTCAAGAAGGAAATCATGGAAGGAAGATCAGCAGGTCCACTGCCTCCTAGCTCACCCATGACACCCAATGAAAATGGTACCTAGCCTGTCTGATTCAGTGGCTTTAGGTAGCTAAGCCTAGGGACAAATTCTCTAGAACTAGGATTGAGGGAAGAAACTAGCAATAGGGAGTGGGAAAGAAACCTTACCCAGAGACACCTACAGCTCTAAACAGCTTTGACCCCATCTTCAGACCAGATGAGAGCTGCCAGTGCATGTTCCAACCTCCACCATGGCATAAGTAGAAGAAGCAGACATTATCCTCCGGAAGTTGGGACTTCCGGAAGGTGTGTGCACTTTTGCTCAACCTGGGAGACAGTAACCAAAGAACTCCTGGGTGACCACTCCTTTATCTTCCAGGAAGGAATAGAGGGAATAAGAAGCCAATGACTGCAGTGAACACAGGGAACCAGTCTTTCTTATGGCCTGGCTGCAGAAGCCAGGTGCATGCACTGTTTGCACAGTTCTTTGAGAACTGAGCCTCAAATAGACATGAGCCAGCCAGTTTCCAAGAGGGCCCCGTTTACTGGCTTCAGGTTTTATATAGGCTTCAGCAAGCTGAAGCTTTGTCCTTCTCCACCCCATCCTTGCATCTCCATGCCAGGTATGTGTGGTGTGGGGGTAGGGACCTTCTGCAATGCTGTTACTGTATTTGCATTTATATGAGGCTCAGACCCCAAGTCTCAGGTCTCTGGGTGCTTTTACAGCCCTGTGTATACATAATTTATTTTTGTTGCTATTTAATCAGTCTCTGCGATGAGATGAAAAGTTTCCAGGGGGCCCTAGGTTATTATGCAACTTCAATTCTACCTGCATCACTGAGTGTATGGATTACCAGACCATGCTCAGCTGGAAGGGTAGAGGACAGGCACTGGACATGGGGACCTTACACACAAATGGAGCTCAAATTCAGACCAGTGGCTGATGTCAGAGTACAAGCCCTACCCTGAAGGATGTGAGTAGTGACAGCTGCCTTGAAACTGGATGCTAATGATAAAGAAGAAAGGGACTGAGACAAATAGTGTGGCCAGTGGAAGCTACTGGGCAGAAATGGATAACTGGAAGCTGAATCTACAGGCAAGTCCTTGACTTGGGTAAGGGGCAGAGGAGACCCACATGTAAGGACTTCAGTAGAAGTCAGTCCAAAGAAGAGATGAATTTGTGCTGGGTTCCTGAAATAAGCTTCAGAAAAAAATCCTAGCCCATGGCCAAGGAAGGCCTAGGAACCAAGATCTCCCTCTCCAATCATTTCTGGAGCACAATGGATTATAAATAAATAACCAAACACAGAGGCAATAGCTCCAGATAAAGTTTTTCGGTCTGAACCATCCCTATCTGGTGTGACACTGCAGCATGGCAAGTCTGAGTCCCCTGGCAGCAGATGCATACACCAAAACACACACATACACACACACACACATACACACACACACACACACACACAGAGAGAGAGAGGGAGAGAGAGAGAGAGAGAGAGAGAGAGAGAGAGAGAGAGAGAGAGAGAGAGCAGATATGCAAAAGACCTAGTTATACACAGGCAAGCATCCAGACTCATAGATATTCACACACAACCACACGTGTATACACATGACACACACTCACTGGCAAACACAAGATATGTGCAATCATGCAGAGATACAGAGCACACACCATGGTACATTTGCATACTCTCAGACACACATGTCAGACTGTCTTCTCTGATGGCTACAGCATGGGAGGAAGAGTACATATTACCAGAAAAGTGGGTCAGATGGGAACTGGGCAGTGTTAAGGGAGTCTCTAATGGGAGAACAAGGATCTAAGGGAAAGATGCAGCTGCTATTCAGAACACCACCCAAGCAGCCGGTGATACCATGGCCCCGATGTAAGGAAAGCACCCACCCCTGCATCATAGCATCCACTAAAAGATAGGTGTAAGGGCTTCCTTGCATGTTGCTCATGAGACATGCATGGACACACAGGCCTACACAAGGAGACCTTCGTTAAAACCTCAGCAAACATCTGCCAGGACCTTCCACTCCCAGTTCTGAGGGCTCAGGGGGATAAAATATTGCCAAACTCCCACCCAGAAACTTTTGGGTGTTCAGCACCTTCTGGGTGTCACACTGCTGTTGAAGAGGTACAAAGAGAGTAAGCCAAGGGTTCTAGGCTTAGCTGGAGGGATTGAGCCCCTTTCCACTGGCCATGCTGCCACTGCCCAAAACACACAAAATGTTCAGGAGTCACTATCTGACCATCCTGTTCCACAATCCCCTCAGACACCAGACCTACCTCTGAGCACAGATAATAAGCCAGTCAGTATTTGTAACTAAGGTCTGCAGTGATTGTTTGAGGAGACAGAACTTCTGAGTCCTTACAGGACCTTGCAGGCAGGTTAACCACTTAATCATGCTGGGGTTGAAGCTCCTGTGGATGTGTGAATCTCTGGTCCAGCTGTCATAGGGTGACATCTTAGAAAAAAACATGCCCAAGGGATATACCCACATTCAAGACCCCTTCTGCTTCATGCCTCTTTCCTTCTAGCCCAGAGAACTCACCCTTCATTTTACAGAGTGGAGCAGACATCCAGGGCACCAATGTGGTCACCTTCTCACCTTTGCCCTACCACCTTTGACAAGTTCAAACCGGGATCCACACAGCCCCTTCCTCCCATGTCCAGTGCTGAAGATTCAGCTACTGGCCAAATCTTTTATTTTCCTCTCATCACCCTGATTATTCCCTGTTTAATTAAAATTTGTTTCAGCTAATAGGCCTTAAATTAGTATTTTCAAATATTGACATCTACAGGACCCTCATTCATTATTTTCAAAAGCTCTAGGGCTAATTGGTTTATCACCTACGAATTAATTGCTCGTTCATTGGACAGGTAGCCACTGCCCCCAGACCATGGGTGAACATATTCTCAAGTAGCCAGCACTGCAGGTAGAACTATGCACACAACACACAAGGCTGAATGTGAATGCAGGTATGTGTGAGTGCACACACACACACACACACACACACACACACACACACACACACACACACACACCGCCCTTTCTCAGCAGGAGTCAACATTAGTAGAGCCTGGTTAAGAAACCAGGAGGAAAACTAAGGCTATCATCACTAATCTTTGGTAGCACCCCCAACCCCTGTCCACCTGTCACCCATATGGACAACAAGGTGGACAGGCCAGGTCCACTCTTCTCTGCTTTGTACTCAGCACAGAAATCAGTGTCACTGAGTGGGGTTACCTGAAGTTATCAGCAAGATTAGTGAGCCAGAACTTTCAGAAGGGAAGAAGACCCTCCAACACACAACTCATGGAGCTATGGTCCCAAGGAGGAGGACTAGCAGCCATGGGCAAGAGAAAATGGCATCAGAGTAGAGGAATGGCTGTTGCAGGGTGGGCAGGGCCATCTTCAGAAGCCATCGAGAGGGCACCAAGTACCAAGCCAGGCTGGCCTCCCTCCACAGCTTCGAAGCAGTATCCAACTATGGACATCAGCAACTCTAGGAAGGTTCTGGAACATGCTTCCGAGCAAAGCAAATCTCCCATGCATCTCTGGGGGATACCAGACTCCCATCTGTGGTAGTCCCTCAGAAAGAAGTTGTCAGTGATTCCCAAACAGCCTTCTGTCCTCATCCCTGCCTAGACCATCAATAGATAAGAGCCCATTCAGAATACGTCCCAGAACTCCTATGCCCCTTGTCCACTTCCCCAACCCTGAGTCACACTCCACACCACCACTTTGGATTGGAGATGGTGGTAATCGTACCTGGCACACAGAAAGGGGAAGCCTCCCCCTGAAAGACCTCCCACAGGGCATTGGCTGACTGCACTAAGACATGAGCTTTACTCCCGGGGTGCCCAGTTCCTGTCATGTCCCTATCACACTGAGCACCACCAGTGCTTTGCCTCTGCTCCTCAAAGCAGCTTCATGGCCACAGCCCTTCGACAAGCAGGGCTGGGAGTCAGAGCAGCCTCCTTGGAAGGCTCTCAGCTCTGTGTTTTCACTCCTTGTAAACAGTCTGAGTGATCGGGATTAAAGTCTCTGCGAGTCACTGGTATCGCTTTTCCAGAGAGCCGAATAATCCACAGGGATTAAAGAAGCAGCCGTGCTCATCTCCCACAAATGAATATCTGTCAGAGGCACTGACCTGTTAAAATAATGAATTTAACGTGCAGCAAACTGTACGCAGTAGCGGCAATGCAACGTGGCCAGCAAATTGTTTTCCGTGTGTTCTAATGAGGCTTTCAAGGGAACAGAGCTCTTGGGTAGGTGACCTCACCTCCAACCCTTTGTGTCCCAATTCAGGTTCCCTCCCCAGATGAAAAAGGTGCTGGTGCCAAAGAACCTATCAGCCTTAGCCTTGCCTGTGGTTTCACTAGAGTTTCTCAGGTTATCTCTGGCTTCATGTGCCATTGGTGGATTCCTCCAGCTCCTCTCCCACTGCCCAGCTCCCAAGTGGTCATCAGTGAGACTCCCTGGGAGCATGGACGTTTATAAGGCTCTGTTACAGGATAATCTGCCCCCTCCCTTCCAGCCTCTGGGACAGAACTAAGGGCTTGACAGAAAGACATTTGGGATTCCTCTGGACTTTTATATCTGAGGCACAGCAAGGGTACCTGATCTACCGTCATCATCACAGTATACCTGCCACATGACCAGAGTCATTATGGCTTATTTCCTTCCCATCTTTCTCTCTCCTGTCCCCTTCTGGAGACATTAAAAAAGACAATCTGGGCTTCTAATTGAAAGCAGGAATCTAGGCTTACTTAAGAGAGAATCTTATCTAGAGAAGGAGAGAGAACTAGCTGGGGCCAAACAGAACCTACCCCACCCTCTGATGACTAGAGCCGTTGCTTTCAAACAGGTCCTGATCGGGATCGAGAAACCCAGACACATACATCCTCAGTGTGAAATCCATCTTGACCCAGGGCAGAGGCTATGTCCTGGTCTAGCACGGTTCCCAGTAGCCACTGACATGTCCTTCGGTGTGCCTTTGGCTCCCCAAGCCACTGCCCATGGCAGTATAGTGGGTGAGCCTGGTGTGTCCTTGCAGGGCTCCCACTCCCACCTGGAGAATGTAGGCTCTGCTTCCAGCCCCTGTCTGAGACCACAGTGACCAAAAGTCCGCTCAGCAAGTAGTTCTCTTGGTGGTGACATGTCTGTCTCCATGAGGTCCCCCCTTGTAGGGGAAGCTGTAGCCACGCCTTCTTAGGGGCTGGCAACAGGGGTACCTGAGCAGGCTTGTGGGGGGGGGACTGCGTTTTCGGTTTCGGTTTCTCTTTGCTGCTTGCTGTACAGACTACCACCGGCTGGCTGGTTCGCTCTGTAAGTAAGGCTTTTCCCTATTAAATACCCTTATATTTCTACCTGACTCCGTATTGGTAATTTCCTACTATACCCCCTCACCCACACGGATGGGTGGTGCATGCCTGCTTCATTGAGGTAATAGTACACTTCCATGCCAGGATATGTGCAATCTTTCTTTTCTTCATTCTTTTATTTTTTAAAACAAAGCACTTGATCATGAGTGTCTAGTTCTCTACTGTTCTAGCCTAGGATGTATCCATTTGCCCACTGTTCTGTGCATGAGGAGAGAGAGGAGGGCTCCTCTTCTCACAGCAGCATCTCAGAGACATGTGCCACACCCTTAGTCACCCTCTCTTGGGCTAAATGTCCCTCCATACCCCACTAAGCATGAAAAAGGTAGAACCTTCCAAGAGAAGGTCCTTGTCCTCATTATTACAAAGCAGAGGTGGCAAGTGACACACAGACAGTGTTCCCACTGTAACTTGCTGGCTGCAATTGTGTCATCAGCCCACGCACAGGGCAGGTGGCATCACGGTCAGATAGTCCGTCACAGCCAAGTGCCTTCAGGTTGTGCAGCCCCAGATTTGGCAAGATGGGAAGCCCAGAGATTAGAGTAAGTTATTTCTGTCCTCCAAAGTTCCAGAATCCACTGTGGAGTCACACGTTCACACAGGACAATTGAGTCCCACTGCAAGACAGGATATGGCCAAGTGCCCAGAGAGGGGCCCAGGCTTTGAGAGAATAAGATTAGTGTCAAGAGTAAGACCATGCCATGTGCTCTGTTGTGGTGAGAGGACACTTGGGGTGGGGGACAGGTATGAGATCTCAGGGTCTGAAAATGCAGAGAGGAAAGGACAACAGATGGCAGAGAGAAGGTGACCGGGTCAGGAGTATCAAGCTCAGTCCCCTAGACTTGGGTGAGGAGTTTGGTGCAGAGTTTGACCTCCTCTCTTCTAGCTACGACAGTGGTGTCTGAGAAGGATAGGTGAAAGCCATAGGACTGGGGCTTAGGCCAGTAGGCAACTGACTGGGGCTCTGCAGAGGACAAGTGCATGTCCTAAATCTCCAGGCCACTGGTCCAAGACGCAAGCAGACCCTTACTGCAACCACAGGCTTTGCTATACAGCAGCTGAGACAGCTCATCCCCCGAGTATTCATGCAGCCCAAGATATTCCTGGGGCTGGACCATACTAAGATCCTCCAGAACAGAGTAGACAAAGTGGAAACCAGAATTCTATCAGTTCTTTAGCTTCTTGGATGGTCCAGGCAGCCTGAAGCCCCTTAACTCCCTTCCTCTTTGGCAAGCCACTCTTCCATTCTACTCCCCAACTCTACCCTTCTCCCTTGAGCTTCCAATTACAGTCACTGTTTCTCAGTCCATGCTAGTGTTTTGTCTTAGATATTATATCTCAGAGTATACTGTATCACCAGATTTATAGGCTAACCAGGGTAAGGTCAAGAGTGGCTCACTGGGCTGAGGGAGCCACTAAGCATTAGCAAAAGGTGCTAGGTCTTTGCAAGTTCATGGAATGGAAAGTCATGTCAACATGACCAGAGAATGAGTCCCTGCAGGCTTCTGAGAAGAGGTGTAGAGGAAGAGTCTACCCAGGACTTAGGAGTGATGAGAAAGTGGATGGTCTCAAGTCTCTGGCATCCCCACTCTGTATTTCTCATTAGATCAGCTTCGCCTACCAAGGTTGCCCATAGAGCACAGGGGAGAAAAAACAGTGCAAGTGCGGTCAGCTTTACAGGGTCAATTTCCACCGAGCTACACTCAGACTCTTTCCTGCCAGGAAGGCCTCTGAGCTCTGTGGGACCCACCTCCCATTTCCTCCTCTAGGCAGGCTTCCTACCCCAGGTAGTACCATTGCCACAGTAGCTACCTTCCCTGTGAAAATCAATCCCCCATGAAGTCCACATCACACAAGTGCTGAGGACTCACTGGTGTCTCTCAAGTCACCAGGAAGACCCTAGATCCCAAGAGGACCTGAAAGAGCAAAGACAGACGCCATGCAGGCCCGCACCCTCTGTCCACTGCCCATCCTCCTGGAACTCTCAACCCAGTAACAAAACAGTTTTGTTAACCTGTTTCCAGCTAGCTGTTGGGTGGAGGCGAGCTCCTTTCTAACTGGAAGAACTGAAGCATGGTTAGGAAGCAAGTGTTACCAACCATCCCAGCCCCATCAGGCAAAGGAGTGAGGAGGGGGCACTATGCTGGTCCTCTGACCTGAAGAGAGGATAGGAAATGACTATATCCACCGTGGAATTTGGGGGCAGAAGCCTTGTGGGTCATCTCTTCTAGGGATGACCTCAGCTCCTTTGCTCTGAGAAAATCAGGAGAGTGGCATCTGATCCCTTTCTTTAGTAAAGTACAGCAAGCTGTTGCTTTCCTGTGCTGGGAACTAACCAGGACAGCTGGATAACTGCAATGTCCCATAGAACCAAACCTGTCTCACTCACTCATCTGCAACACACGCTTGCACAGGCACAAACATACATGCATGCATGCGTCTCTGCTCCTTCACCTGCAACCTGCACTTCCACCCACCACACACATAAACCCGGCCCCCTCTCTCTCATTCTTCCTAGGTCTATGCCCCTCTCTAGACTCTGGTTCCTCCCTCACTCCTACACTTATTCCCAACCCCTGCAGAGACAGATTTACCTCATCCATGCTTCATTGGAAAGGGTAGGTGTTTAGAGTCAAAGCTACAAGGAGAAAAATGGGAGCTTGTAGCCAAGAGGGAAGCTTTCTCTCCCCCTTGATCTTGTCTGTTCTACCGACTTCAAGGCCTGGTGTAACAGGGATGGGTACTGTTTCATTAATGGCACACACAGGAATAGCCACTGGCTGATCATCTCAGGAGTGAAGCAGTTTGCCACCTCTCCCCTCCACTATCAGCTAAAGGAAGGAGACCCAAAGTGCAATGAGGGATCTACAGTGATACTCTCCTCACAGGCCTTGACCCTGTGACTTTGGAGAAATCACCTGTCCTTATTCTCAGTTGCTTCACCTATTTAGTGCAAATCAAAAGTTGCCTGAAGCATGGCAACCCTGACAGCAGGAAGGACCTAAAGCCCAGCTTTTGAAAATGAGCCAAGCTCCAGGAATATCTTTTCCCGAGTTTGCTTACATTCTGCCCCTTTCTAAAAAGCCACCCCACAGGTGACCAGAGGGAGGTGTGAGAATTGCCCTCTACGGGGAATCAGGCCATGCTAATCAGCACCCACTGCGGAGGGCTGCCGTTCATGTCAAACATTTCAGGGCACACCTTGTACAGACTGCATTTGACTGGCTTGGGACTGAGTGGCCCTCTATCCCACAAGTCCCTTCTCTACAGACAGGGCAAAAGTCAAGCCCAGTCTTCCTCAACTCTGAGTCTCAGATCTGTTTTATCACTCCTCTGAGACCCACTGGGTGCACAAGACACAGGGCTCCAAAGAGGGGGCTTGCAGCTGCTGAGGCAGGCAGTAGGTCACTGTCTGGCTGGGAGACATGACTCACACATGACACAATTGAGAGCAGGGATGCCATTAATCAGAGAAAGAGGCTGGCAGCCAGACTCCAAAGGCTACCCTCCATGGCAGGCTGTGGAGCCCATTGCCTCTAGATCCCAGCAAGGGAGGGAGAGAAGGCACTGTTCTAGGAGAGCTTTGGCCTGGGAGCTGGGAGAATGGGTTTGAGTTACAGCCCTGCCTATTACAAGCCTTATGCTCAGCATCTCTGAACTGTATTTTCCCTTCTGTAAACAGAGGGAGGAAGGAGTCCCTGCCCACTTGCACTCCTTTTAGGGAACCCTGGGAGTTGTGAAAGATGATAGGTGGTTGTGTCCAGAGAGAGCATGAAGGGAGAAGATAGAGTCAGAAGCAGAAAGGTCAGAACCAAAAATGCTGTGGAAGGGTAGTGAAGAAAATGAGAGGGGAGACGGAAGAGGGCAAGGGAGGAGTGGAAGGCAAGGAGAAGAACAGAGGGAGGAGCCTGGGCTGATGAGATTTGGGGGACCCAGGTTCAATGTCAGTTTTTTCTTGAATTAGAACAGGACAATATAAATAGCATCAGGCTGTTACTAAGGAAGGGAGGGGGCATCTGGTCCCTTGAATCTCCCAGGTAGACCAGGAGGCAGACCCTCAGAGCTGGGTCTCTCTGACTCAACACCTAGAGGGAGGACCTAGAAAGACACCTCCCTTAGTCCTTGGCTGTGTCAGACTTGCTGTCTGTGATCAGAAAGCCCTCTTCATGCCATCAGAAGAAGCTGTTCTGACCATTAGAAAAGCCATCATGCTACTAGTTATACCCCAACCTCTGTGTTCAGGGAGCAAGCACTTGGCCCCAGGTCTCCAGCAGAGGCTGAAGCATCCTGTGGGCAGAAGCACTTCTCCTGGCCATGGCCAGGTGGGCAGAGCATCCTTCAGTTCCCCTCCCAGCATCCCTAGCACGAGTCTCACCCACACACACAGCATGCTTTTGCTCACACAGTTCCACACACTTCCAGCTCTCACCCCCCCCCAGTTCGAGTCCCACCTCCTACACGAATGAGCCTGAGACTCTGTTCACAGCCATTCTCAGCAAGTGTGCTCACTATGTCATTCACGCCTGTGAGGCGAGAGCTGGCATCCCCATCCACCACATAAGGAAAGTAGGCCATCCAGACTGAAGTAGCTACCCTGACAAAGAGGCTGGTGAGGATTGGGGCTGGGATGTATACCCTGCAGGGTGCTGGCTGTGACTGGCTGCCCTCTAATCAGGAGGCCACCGGGGCATGGACATGAGTTACCCCTCATGTTCTCCAGTCAGAGTCAACCCACTTCACAGCAGGCCACTACTGGAGCACAGCTTAGTGGTGTGGCTCCTTGACCCACAAGCCTCCCATCTAGATACCAAAGGTGTATGGCTTAATATGTGGCTCGACACAAGAGTAGGTGGTTTTCACTGATTGAACCCCATAGTGGCCATTTCATAGATCCTTTGTAGAAGCCTGTCTCCTGCCAACACGGGGCCACCATAAGGCTGGATTTGTTTCCAAGAGCCCCATTCACTGCAAACCAACATAGGGGAAACCAAGAGCATTCTTGGCTCTTGATTCTTTTTTTGCCCTCAAGATCATCCTGAAACAGCCCTCCAAGTGTAGAATCCCTATGTTCCCCTGGGGAAGAAGTTTTTAACCTGAGGGTGTTCTTGAGGTTCTGGGGTCTTCTCTGGATTCTCTTGAAGACCATCTGACCAGTGTGAGTGAAGCATAAGCAATCCCACCTCCCTGGCTGCCTTATCCTTTCCATGCCTGAAGACAGAGCCTGAACCTCTGTCCTGGAAAAGTGTAAATCATCTTTCTCTCTGACCCATACTCTTCAAAAGGGGGCGGGGCTCCCCCCACTTTCCAGAAATGCTGTAAGTCCCTGCTAACTTCACACCTGCTCACAATCTTGGCCCTGTTCTAACTCCCATAGGGCTTGAGCAGGTAAGAGATATCTCTATGGTCAGATACTTCAACTCTATCACCCCCTCCCCTTTCTCTGATTCAAAAAATGCCAATGGCCTCCTGAGTAGAACATTCTAGAAGGACTAACACTCATTCCCTGATACATCTTTCTTGATTTGTACTCACAAAAATACTTCTGGAATCATTTTCAAGAAATGCAGTTTCATACCTTAGAGAAATTTATAAACTCATGTGATCAAACAGAACAGTAAAAGCAGAATTAGCAGTGGGTCTGTGTATTCCATAGCATCACCTAGATTCCCCACAGGTTACTAGAACCTTCACTAGGTACTGAGCAGACAAAGAGTAGCTGAAGGAAGATGGTCTCTCCTCCTTGGGGGCTTTGCTGCTGATACTCATATCACAGTGACATCAAAGAAAAACCAGCAATTGTTTCATTCGCTTCCCTGAAGTACCTCTACTACACATTTGTGCTGAGCAAAACTCAAGGCAGCATGAAGCATCAGTTGAATGTCCCAAAAGGAACTCTGAAGGATGCCGAGCTCTGCTCAGACAGAAAGCCTAGTCCTCCAGGAACCACACGTTGGCTGGCAACAGACCCTGAGTTGAGAATCTGTGAACCACTGGCTAGTCCTTTAGCTTCTCTGGGCATTTACATCTCCCAAAAGCTTGACCACTGGTCTGACTTTCATCTGAGCCATGATGTATAGTATTTTTATTATCCTCAGCAACTCTGTGGTATAGTCAGAACGTGTGTTGTTTTGGAAATGAGGAAAATGTAAGAGGCCATATAACTTGACTTAGGTCATAAGCAGTAGGAGCAACTAACTCAGACCCATTCTTCTCCATTTTTTTCAATGATTTTTCTAGGGCTGGGTCAGGTGGCCTCCGAGTCACTTTCGTTTTGGAAATGCTAAAACTTACTAGAACTGAGGTTGGAGTGCACACAGTGTCCACGGCCATCAACATCCAGAACCACATTTGGAGGCTAAGAGGGCTGGTCTTGGGGCTGGTCCTAAGAGTGCAGAGCTGCTGAGAAGGCACTGTTCATAGTTTATGATGACGTGTAAGTTGGACCTGACTGTACTTGGCCAAGGTTGAAACTTCCTCGTTGCATAGTAATTAGATTTTTAGACAGTGTTCCCCCTTCGGTTTATTTATCCAGGAGTAATTACTGCCTGCCGAGCTCTGTATTGGGACTGTTAGCATCCCAACTGCATGGGTTATAAATTTGTTGGAGAAGGCAAGAGTTAGGAGACACAGAGAAGTCGCTTTTGCCTTTGAAAGGAGGCAGGTGTCTGAGGTAACCCTCTTTGGTCCCTTTTAGGCACACTAATGGAGTGGACAGACACTAGCCTTTGATCTGAGGGTCAAGAGCAAGCATTCAAAAACGAAGGGCTCTGTTGGACCCAGAATGTCCTTCAAATCCATAAACTATCAACCATATGAATATTGTGAATTGGTGGCATTTCTTACTCCATGGGCCATGGCTCTGAGTGTTTCTTGCAAGGAATCTGTAATTCCCAGATGATCTAATAACAGCTATAGGGTATTTGGATACAGTTGGTGGCCAGGAGGTAGGGAACAAGACCTCTGTAAGCCTGTTTTATTGGCTCTAACCTTTCTTTTCCCCCCTCCGTCCTCCTTTCTTCCTTCTTTCTCTCCTTCTTTTTCTTCCTGTGCTTTGAAGAAGTATTTGCCACTCTTCTTTCTTTCTCTTTTCCTTTCTATTCTCTCCTTTTTACTTTCCTTCTCCCACACCCACTCCCTTCTCCTGCCCCCCCCTCATTGTTCAGATCCCCAGGAAGATTCTGTCACGCCCTAGTATTTTCAACTGCCATGCTCTGAGTCTATCTGATTGCAGAATTGCATTTCTGCCCCAACAGCACAGAGAGGATACAACAGGGCCATGTAAGTTGAGGAGAGAAGCTACAGCTCATCAGACAGGTTTATACATACTGGAATGCTCCAGTTCCTCAGCATCCTGAAGGCAAGCCCGGGGTTTGAAGCATGTGAAGAAGACCCTTCCAGGCTAGCTAAGCAGCTAAGCAGCATGTCCCAGAAAGCCTTGAATCCTCTTTTAAAAGATTAAGTCCAATGCCCCCAGTCCCAGAATTCTGGCTCAAGTTGTCTGGGGTGGAGCCCCACTGTCTCTTTTATAAGGACGAGACCTGGTGAGGTGCAGCAGGGTACCAAATTACTCTGTGGAATTGGGGTCCAGGCAGACAAGACACTTAGGTGAAGATAGTGTGTGGTTAAGCTAAGGGGTGCCGATTTAGGGAACGGAAGGCTGGAGAGGCTCTCCAAATAAATCATTGAAGCTTGATTCTGCCAGGGAAAGGTCTGTAAAGGTCAGCAGAGGATGAAAGAGTTGCAGACATGAAAAACATACCTGAGTGGTACTTCAGGAGGTAGGCAGTATGTTGGACAGATAGAGAGATGGATAGACAGATGGCCTCAAATAACCCCAGGAGGTCATTGAACTCAGCAATGCAATGCTGTCTTAGAAATCTGTGACTTTATTGGGGCAGGGCTGAAACACACCCTGGCTATAACTCTTTCTCACTCTGGGCTGCCCTTCCACATTCTAAAAAAGACTAAACAGGCACATCCTCTCTCTGCTCCCACCCCCAGCCCAATGTTCAGAAAAGAGTTAAGTGACAGAGCCTCGTTCTCCTGTATAAATTAATAATTGATTCAGTAACAAATCACTAATATTGCAGGAGTCTTGGTGAATAAGATAATGAATGTGTTCTGCCCAGGGAGTGTCATGTTGTGAGGATTCAGCTGAAATTATTCATAAGTGTGCTACCTTCCCATCTCCAACTGCTGCTGGGTTAGCTCCTCTTTTTAATCTTCCCGACCTGTCACATTCGATGGTGGAACTCATCAGGCTCCACATACAGCACAATATGAAGGGAGAACCACCAAAGCATCGTGTCAAATTCCAGTAGATAACAGGAGCAGATGCCTGCAGAGCGTCTCCTACTCCCCAGGAAGTCAACAAATGCTTTCCAGCTGGGCTCCTAATCCCATCATTGGGAAGAAAACTCCAGACTGAGGAGTCAAGAAACATGGGTTGTGACTCCCATCATGCCACAAACCTGTTGTGTGTTTTGGGTCCAGGTACACAACCATCTTTGTCTCAATATGGAGGGGTGGCAGTGCCTCCCTGCTTCTCTCTTGGAGGTGATAAGAAAAGTATGAGGTGACTGGAAAGAAGAAATTCTATCAGGTAGCTGGATTAATTTTCCACCCCCACTAAGTCATTGAACTTTAGCCTTGTTAGGGGCTCACAATTCTAAACATGCCTTTGACACACTCATCTATGGGAGCCCCCTGTCCTGCCCTTCTGCTCTCTTTGTCTCTTTCTTTCTCCATCTGATCCGTCTGACCTCTTGGGCTGAACCAACTACTTCATGAAACTTTCCTGATCCTACCTGTGAGACATGGCCTTCCTTCCTGTGTGCCATGGAGTATGTATGTATGGATGGATAGGTGAATGGATGGATGGATAGACAGATGAGTAAATGAACAGACAGATAAGTGGAAGCATATGAAAGTTGAAGGCTGGAAATACAGCTCAACAATTAAGAGCACTTGCAGCTGTTTCAGGAGACCCAGGGTTCTCTTCGTAGCAGCTACATCAGGCAGCTCACAGCACCTATAACTCCAGTTAATGGGAATCTGTTGCCTTCTTTGGGCTTGCTTGGGCACATTAATTTACTTCACATGGTACACATGCATACATGCAGGAGCAAACACATACACATAATGTAAGAATGTTTAAATCCTTTAAAAAATAAAATTCTCCTGGGCATGGTGGTACATACCTTTAATCCCAAAACTCAGAAGGCAGGGGAAGGTGGATCTCTGAGCTTAAGCCCAGCCTGGTCTAGGTCTAGGACAGCCAGGATTACACAGAGAAGCTCTGTCTTTAAAAACTGAAATAAATGAGTAAAATAAAAATTGAAACTGACATGCTATTGTTTTCAGTCGGTGAGCAAATGGCTGAGGAGTCCTGCCATAATTTGATGTTTATCTTTCCTGTACCACACCTCAAAGCAGAAGTGTCAATGACCTGACACAGTCTGTGCTGAGAACAGAACGACAGTGACAAGATTGTGTTGAGGATCGTAGCTCATGACATCACACAGACAGGCCCTTCACATGGGCCTTCTGGAGACCTCACACCAAGGGTCCAGAGGTTGTTGATCACATAGCTGGCTGGATGCATGGCCTACTCTCCCATCTTCAGACACCAATGGAAGATAAGAAAGCCCTGAGAGAGACTTCACTTAGGAAGAAAATGCTGTCCCAAGGGTTAAAGCTGGTTTTGCCAAGAGATGGAATAGGGTGGATGCTTCCCTCAGGGCCCAGATGCCTTCAACCAACTGGGAAATTTTCCACAATTGGCTCATGAGTCCTCAATTAAAAAGAGACTTTAAGAACAGATGTCTCAGGGTCAAAGGTTATAGAAGAGTAGGAATAAGAATTGGCCAATTTCCCCTATTGTGTCTACCTTTTCCAGGCCTTCTGTGCAAACACTCCCCAATAAAATCAACTCTTTACCACACAAAAGCTTAGTCAGGCTTCACTACAGAACTCCAGAGAAAATACTGATGTTGTTCCCTCCTAGTACACACAGATGCTCATGAGCACAGGTGAACACATCCATGCAGACACACTCCATATGAAACACATGAGCACTTGAAGGCAACAGACATGAGGTAACACACATGCTCATCCAAGCCTTCATTCTGAGTAAGTTATTAAAAATGTAGACATCGCTGGCTCCCAGGGTCAATATGTTGTTTTTAAATTTAAACATGAATTTCCATTTCATTGAGCCTCCAGGGCTAACAAGATGTGCTGTGACAGGAGCAGCTAGCTGGAAAAGGCATGATTGAAGAGCCAGCCAATAATGTGTGTGCACAGCCTGGGTGGGGAGGGGAGTCCTCTTGCTCAGCCCCCAGAGCCTGGTGAGAATCTCGGGCAGGCAATGACTGTGAAGAGGGCTAGTACTTCCACTAACCCACTCACAACTGACCCAGTTGACTAGCCCACATTTCCCAATCTCAGAAAGCAAACTAAACACCAGCAGTGAAATCACCCGTCCATCCATCCAAGCATCCACACAACCCTATTCTATGAAAAGCAACACCTGAATGAAGGCCTGGGGGACCACAGCAAGGAGAAAGTGCTGCCCCTACAGCAGGGTAAGTTCCACTCTGATTAGAATAAAATATGTGTCTCTGAACTTCTGCTAAGGGACCCTCTGCATCCTCAGACGGTGGCAGGTGCCTGCTTTATGACCAGATAGAAGCTATCTTGCCCCCTGAGCTGTAACTTTTGTGACACAACGTATCATATCTGTCTTGTCCAGCAGTGAACCCTGTGTACCTAACTGCTGTGGGTATTCAGTGAACCCTGGGGGACTTGAGTGAGACTGGGTTGAAGTTAGAAGGCACACATGGAGGTTTTGTTTACTGGCTGGCTGACTGGCAGTTGTATAGGTAGTTAATCAGCACTGAGAGAAAGAAGAAACAAGAAACACTGTGTAAAGAAGCACTACTGAGCCAGACCTTGTGATGCACACGTGTCATCCAATACTCAGCAGGCAAGGACAAGGGGATCCCTGCAAGCTTGAGGTTAACCTGGGCTATATAGTGAGGCCTTGCTTCAAAAAAAAATTAAAAAGAATGTTGCCAAGGGTCATGTGTTCAGGATTTGGACCTAGGGACAGCTCTGCCTGGCACAGGCTATTACATCAGTGATTTCTGGTTGGGCTGGATTTGGAGGGTTCTGTGCAGGTTCAGGTCTCTTAGACACCTAAGCAGACCAGAAATTAAACTCCTTCTCCTCCCAACAGTGTAGGTTGGAGAGGATGCAATAGTGACCCCAACACAGACAAGCAGCTTAGCCTTTGGAGACAGTGTGGCTGAAGGGGCTACCTTTGTTCCCTGTACTTTGCATATATGTATATATATACATGCACAGGTGCCCATGGACCCAAGCGTAACTGACTAACTAGGTATCAGATCCGTCCAGCTCTCCAATGCAGTCATACGTGCATGCATGCACACATGATCATCTTTTCCTCCTCTTTTACATTTACAAACTCAGCTCATCCTAACAGTTGAACCCTTTGGTTTCTGTCCCTGGGAGACAATTGCATCCCTCCTCACCCAGGTTCATTGAAGGCCCAAGGAAGCAGAATTCCAGGAAGGATGATATCACTCCTGCAGGCCGTCAGCCCAAGGGCAGTGCTGTTCAGACCCCTTGCTGAAGATTTCCTGGGCCACACCCACCTCAGCTGGAGGCAGTGTGCATGCTAACCCATACACCTGATTCACTTGTCTTTGTGGGTACACATGCACACAAATATAACATCGGACATACGCTGAGCCTGCACACCTAAATCCTATTTCCTTCAACAAGAACACATGCAAAATCTTTGCACAGCCTGTGTACATACAACTCCCACCTGGGAACATGCATGCATGTACATATCTGCACACAGACAAGCTGGCACAGCATGATCAGGGATGCCTACACATAGTCAGAAGTACTCAGGTGTGGTGTCAATCCCCATCAGTGGTTTACTAGCCTGACAACATCAGATGTGTGGGGGCAACTAGGTAGTGACTGACCACTGGCCTGCGGGCTCAAACATTTAATACATCCAGGAATGGAGGCCTGGGCCTCTGGCCCTTTAAACATTCATTTAAAGTCTTGCTTCTCAAATAAGTCAGCAGAGACATCAGCCAAAAGGGCACACTCCCCTTTCCTTGTCTTTAGGTGGAGGAAAAAGAAGTAGACAGGGGAGAAAATAGATTAATTGGGGCTAGAACTCAAGCCAGGATTGTGTGAGCTGGGGCTTTGAGGGAAACGTGGCAGAGGGAGTAGAGGTCCACACTAGTTTCTCTCATATCCTCTTTCTGTCCTTTACATGCCATGCTCTCCCAAGAACCAGAGACATATCTAGTTGTAACTGTCCTGTCAACACTTGGAAATAGCCTGAGGTTGGTTACCTCTGCCTCCATCCTTTGCGTTGGCCTTTCTTATTCAGTGTCAACCAAAGTTAGACAGAAAATGGTCCTCAGGCTTCATCCAGTGAACATGTGTGGCCCTGAGCACTTTGTACAGGAAGTTCTGTCTATGGTTTCCAGAGAATAGTTAGTCCTCAGCAGGGCTGGGAAGAGCCAGTCTGCAATTCCTTCCTGCTCTCTCTTGGAAAAGGTCTAGGTAGAGATGGGAGACCAGAAGGACAGAGAGCCCAGACTTCTTCTGTCCACCCATCTTCCCTGCATTCCCTAGGTTTCCCTAACCCTGTATTGTAGCCCTTGTTGATGCAACCCCCACCCAAGAAATTCCTCTTAGAGGCAAGGTCTGACCTAGGTCTACTTGATCTCTTAGAAAGGCCGGCTCCAAGAAAGATGGAGTTCAGCTGAGTGTGAAGAGCTTGCTGACAGCAAGGAGTGTCCCACCATGCGGCAGCTCCCTATGAAGGGGCCATCTGTCTTCCCTGGAGGGGACTACAATGTCCACAAGATCTCTCCCAATTCTGACACTCTGAGTCACCCCTAGGACCCAATTGTCTCTCTATGGGAACTAGTGCATCCTGCTGGGGAGGAACCCTTCTCACTGCCTGCCCCTGGCTCTAGTTCTCAGGGCATTGAGCACAGTGAGAGGCAGCAACCTTCTTCGGTGTGTTGGTCCAGTCCTCTAAGACAGCCATTGGGAAAGTGTTTATTCATGTGGGAAATCACATCATTGGGAAGAGCCACATTTCCCAGCTATGTAGGTCAGGCTCTGGTTGCTTCCACATGACCAACCTCTGGACAAGTGAGAAGAGGGAGTGAGCTGAGACCCTGCCCTCACTCCCTTGCCTTCACCATAATCACTGAGTCAGTCCATAGGACCTGCAGCCTAGGTGCAGGGAAGCCCACAGAGAGTTGGACTCCCTGTCTGCTGGCTAAACAGGGATTCATGAAGGACTAGAATCTGGTTGCTGCAGCTTCCCAATGCCAGGGCAATAGTGAGATAGAGCACAAAGATCCCCTCATATGCCTCACATAAGTCACGGGGCAAGATGTTGTAAGGATCCTGCGCTAGGAAAAAAAAAAGTGTTATATACTGTATACGGAGGGAGTTACAGAATGAACGGAATTGACAAGCCAGAAGCTTCAGGGCAATAGAACATGTGTCCTCAGAGCCATGTCTCACTGATAGGGACTTAGGGGTGCCCACCTTGGCCTCCCTTGCCCTTCTGTGGGAATGACATGACACCTTCTGGCAGTATCAGTCAAGAATGTTAGCACTGCCTCCCTAAGACAGGGCCTGATATACAACAGGGTCTCAAATTTGGAGAGGAGCTGAGGGAAAGAGCAAGAGCTTGGGTAATTCCACTCTACCTCTCCATCCAGGAGAAGAGTCAAAAGAGGGTGTGAGAGGGTGTGAGGCAGCTCGACTTCTAGTCTTTGTGGGATCTCCAAGCTCCCTCCTTTTACGAACTCCCCCAAAAGAGAGAAAAGCCTCCTGACTTTTTCACGAGAAATGTGGTTAGTGAAGGAAGCTGAGAAGCCATAGACTGGGGTGTAAAGGATCAGGAGGTGGGTGCTTGCCCCTTGTAGTTCTTTGAGATGGGTGGCTTGGGGTCTTTTTAATACACAGCAGGGTCTTCAGCTCCATGAGGTGTGACACTTACCATGTAGTCCCTATGCATAGGGTAGGATTTCTATAAGCAGCCTCCCTCCCCTCCCTCTCATTTTGTTTGTTTGCTTGTTTTTTAGACAGAATCTTCCACTCACTACATAATCCAAGTCAGCTTGAACTCACAGACTCCTCCTGCCTCGGCCTTCCAAGTGCTAGAATTATAGGTGTGTGCCACCATGCCTGGCTAACAGCCATGCTTGCTAATTAGAGAAAGGAGGACTGGGTCTCTAGGAGCCAGGTATCTAAGAGCATGGGAGAAAGGAGAGGAGAGGCGTAAAGAAGAGGGGAGGCAGATGGAGCTTATGTCCCAGAGAGCAGCATCTTTCCCCAATTCCGCTTCCAGCTGCTGACTCACATCTTTGATACTCTGCACAGGTCATGTTTCAGCACATATGGGATGCACCGTTAAAACAATCATTTTCTTTCAATATAAAAATATTCTGCAGTACAGAGCATGTCTGGTTAAAAAGGGGAAAGGGTGCCTGAAATATGTGCCCCTCCAATTGAGCTATTAAATTAATTCATTATTTAATCTCCTGCTTATCAGAACAGGACCAAACTGGAATCTAATATAGCATGTGTGTAGTGTTGTCCTGGAGAACAGACGGAAGGTGGGGAACAGGGACTGAGAGCAGATCAAGTCTCGTATTTTCACTTCATATATTAAACCAGACTGCAAGCTCTGAACAAGATTAATAACAGTAGTGGGCCTGAGAATCACACACACACACACACACACACACACACACACACACACACACACACACACACACACACACGTCAGATATTCATTCTCAGAGCTTACACTGTGATTCATAAACTGTCCCATAGCTAGTTTTTTTTTATTAAACACAAATGGAATCTGTCTCCACCACAGAAGCCCAGGAGGTGAAGGAGGCCAAGGAATGGACAAGTGGACACTGTGTCTTGCTCACTTACATGTCTCTGGCTGAACCTGCCTCGTTCTTCAAAAGTCTTGGCAGGAGATGGAGCAAGCACCCAGTTGCACTCTCCCTAAAGTGATGTTGATGAGTGGGAATGGATGACATCTTTGGCCAGCTCCCCCCATGGGCCCAGTGCCTTGGATCCCCATCCCCACAGCAACTCCGAAAATAGTAATACTGTTCGCTAGTATCACAGGAGGAAACTGAGGTACAAGGATGTAGGAAACTGGCCCAGGCCCAAAAGAATAGTAAGCAGCACGTCTACTCCACCCTGTAACTGGTGTTCCTTTATGACTAAACCCTGCTGTTTTCTTGACGACTATAAAAATAAAACCCACATTTCAGGTGTGTGTGGATGGTGGGATGGTGATAAATGCATGGAAACCCTCCTGGCTTTTCTTTTGTTCAAGATAATTTCCAACCTGCTCCCACATGTTTACCTCCAGGCCTTGGCTCAACCATTCATGCACCTAACTACCCCTTAGTTCCCCTACCATGGCCTTTCTATCAAAGACCTACCTCTTTTTCCTTCACTCCCTAGATACGAGACCTGCAGGGCCAGACACTATAAGGGCCATATTGCATGCAACATTAGCCTCTTTTCCTCATTTTTCCTCATGACCCATGTTAGAAAATATTTTCTTGGGCCGGCAAGATACCACAGAAGGCAGAGATATCAGATGCTAAGATGGATGTCTGAGTTCAACTGCCAAAAGCCACATAATAGAAAGAGAGAACCAGCTGCTCTCACACGTCATTTTCTGACCTACACACACACACACACACACACACACACACACACACACTGCAGCTTTCAAATGCACACACACACAGGCACACACAGAGACAAATAATTGTAAAAGAAAAGAAAATACTTTCTTCTTTTATCACATTTTCTAGCCCAGGTATCCACTGTGCCCATTGTTTCTCAGCAGAGGCCAATCTTCTGAGTTCTCCATCAGCACCGGGTAGATTGTGTGGGTGCCTGGCAGTTACACTGTGTGAGTTCCCAAGCTGCCCATCCCCCCTCATATTCCCCATAGCCCAGGAGCATAAGGGTCAAACTAGACCAGAGTAATAGAGGCATATGTGGGCAGCAAAGGATTTTTTTTCAATGTGTCCCCTCCCTCCCCACAGCCCTGCCATCCAAATCCAGACTCAGATGGGGTGAAGGCATGAAGAGGGCTCCTGAGGATCAGATGTGATGAACGTCATTAAGCCTGTAACTTCTTCCCTTCCTCTAGTGACAGCCAGGGACGGCTTTTCTTTACTCCTCGTCTTTACAATTCAGTTTGAGTTGTAAGGGAGTTTAAAAAAAAAATTGAAGCAGGCCACCAAGCAGCCTACAAAAACAACTCAGCCAGGCAGTTTCTCCTGCAGACCCACGTCTTATATCTTCGGTGACAAAAAGATTTATAGCAATTTTTTATTAAAAAAGAGAGAGTGCGTGCACTGTGGATAATCAGATCTGAGACGTAGAAATGGAAGCGTGGGGGTGTTGTACATGTAAGTTATTTTAAAATATATGGTAGATGACTGATGGATTTTTCCACTCCCTGCTGGAGGGGCCAGCTCTCCCCTTCCCCTCATGCCTGGCCTAAAGTGATGGAATTGATGTGTAAAAGGAAAAGACAGGATACAGACTAGGAAGGCAAGAACATCTATTGTAGCATATTTCAGGCAGTATCTCTCAAGCTACCTCCCTGGCCACTGTCCTTCTCTTCAACAGGTAGAGAGGAGCACCTGCTGCCTGCTAGAGGGAAGGATGCAGCCACAGACTCTTAAGACCATCACAATATCAGGGGCCATTCCCTACTATAAGGTTTCAGCCTTGCTTTTACAAATGAAGTACATGAGGCGCTGGGGGGGGGATTGCTTAGCTAATAGAATGCTTACCCAGCATATAAAAAGCTGGATTCAATCCCCAGCCATGCACAAACTGAGTGTGGTAACATATACCTGTGATTTTAGCACTTTGGAAGTGGAGGCAGCAGGTTCGAGTTCAGGGTCTTCCTTGGCTATATTCAGTTTAAGGGAAGCCTGGGTTACATGAGACCCTGTCTTAAAAAAAAAAAAAAAAAAAAAAAAGGAAGGCGAGGACAAACAGTGCTTCTGCTGAGAAAGGTCCTTTGCTGGCCTCAGTGGCAAGGCATATATACCTCTAGTGTTAAGCTTACACCTACTTTCCTCTAGTTCTTCAAACCTTCTCCACCTCCTGGGTCCTGGCACACAGCCCATTCATGGGAAAGATAGAGGCAGAAACCAGTGTGTGTACCACAGGGAAAGAATTATGATATCTCCTGAGGTTGGATACCTGGCCCTGAGGAGGGACAGGCCCTAGGTATAGAGATAGGCAAGGAGAGATGTGCTAAGTTCTGGCATCCTGTAATGGTAACCAAATACCATGAGACCTACAGATAACACTGTCAGCAGATTGGAAGCTGTTCAACGGTTAGTGAGAATAGTAAGATTTGATGTGGAAGAAAGTGTCCAGAGAACACATTCTAGCAGCAAAGGAATGTTGGGGAAGTGTGAAGCCAGCCAGCTCAGAGCAGGGAGGGACCTTACGAGAAGAGAGAGAAGTTTGTGGGTGGAGCAGAATGAACAACAAGGGCAGGCTAGAGGAAACATGGTAGAACACTCAATTCCAAAGTGAAGTGTGCCTGTCTGAGATTCGGCCACCAGACTCGCCAGCAGTGTGGACAGTAGAAGGCTGAAGTCTTCCCAGGTCCACAGACAATACCAAATAGCCCCACCTCTTTCCTGGCCTTGGCTATAAGGCTGGGACTCCTCATTCAGGCTCCCTGGGCTTTCTGGAGACTCTGGAGGAGTCCTCTTCGCTAAGGTGACTAAGAATCAGAAGACGGGGGACAAGAAAACAGAGTCGTGTCCGGGTTAGGCTCTGTACAGGAGAGGCAGCTCCAGTGAGCTCACGTGGGCCCTGGCAGTGAGGGGGGCCCATGCCCATCTCCCTCTCTGGACCCCATCCCACCAACTTAATAATCTGAAAACTAACCTAGGTGTCTCCAGAGCTGCCCCCAAACAACGGAGCCCCAGGGATCATTTGAAAACAGGGGTCCTCCTCTCTTATGGCTGTGGTATAGAGAACTAAGAAGCCTTCTAACAGAGAAACCCTCAGATTCCCCTTGGACTAGTAAACCCACCACAAAGAGAAACTGGCTTGGTGAGTCCCCTGCATGCCATTGGCACTTGCTGTGATATCTCTGAGTTATGATTGTCTTCCTAGTAATGTGTAGTTCATAATTGTTCATGAGGTAACAGTTGCAAGGAGAAACTAAGGCAAGGTAGTCCTGGGTCAGGATCCATGAATGACAGGCCAAGATCCCACCTCAGGTGGAAGCTGTTGGCTCTTGGCCACCCCAGCTGCCTGGTTAGGACTCTGCCTCCTGGACAGATGGCCTCACAGCACGGGGTAAGGCCAGGACAAGGCCAGCCATAAGCACCCAGAATGAGGTGGGGAGGTGGGCCTCCAAGAGCAGGCCAGACTGGGCAGTCTGTGCCACCACAGTCATCTCAGAACAGGAACTATTTCTTAAGAGCAGTACTGCTCTAGAAGGTCTGTGTGTGTGTGTGTGTGTGTGTGTGTGTGTGTCTGCTGTAGTATCCATCTGTCCTTCTGTCTTGCAAACCTCAATGCTTCACATATCTCACTGATAGGAACACTGACACTTGTCACTCCTGCTACTAGAGACAGCCTCCCACCAAGTAAGAACACACAACTGTACAATCACACCTTGTCACAAGACACACACACACACACACACACACACACACACACACACACACACACACACACACGTCAGGCTCAGGTAAGACAGGCTTCCCCAAACCATCACTCACCTGAACACAGTACAACCACTCATCTTGTCCACTGGAATCACCTACCAGTGCCTTCACTCTAGCAAACTGTCCCCAAGCCCTCCTTAGGGGCTTTGTTGAACTGGGGAAGGGGACGTAAGCTTCAAGAGAGAGGGGTTGCCTTGTCTTCTCCCTTCTCGGAGGGTGACTCCTGGTGTTATTTTTAAACATTCCACTCATTTGCTAAATGAGGCTTTCCACTCAGGCTTCTTTGAAGCAGCAGTTCCTCTCTAGGCCGGGGGGCAGGGAGGCAGTGGCCTGGCAGATGCTTAAGAAACTATGGGTGAGACTTATTGACTCAGGCCCCAATTATTTGCTGTCCCAGGACTGTATTTAGTCCTGTAAGTGCTTCGGGCTCTCTCACCCCTTCCTCCTTTGCTACCCTTCCTCTTTTTCCCTGCCTTTTTTTTTTGTCCCTACTCTTTCCCCTCTCTCCAGCTGTTTCAACCCCAAACATCACCACTCCTCACCTCTTGTCCTGTGTTTGGCCAGTCTGCCCTATGAGGAAAAAGACACCATCTCAACACACAGTCAAAAGATTTCCTGGGGGACCCCATGAGCATCAGGGCCAGATGCATGTAGGATGAGGGGTTCCAGTAAAGCTGACAGGGGGTTCTATAGAAGAGGAAGAGCTTGACCTAGGCTTGAAGGAGACTTTGAATTTGGCCAGTGGTAGGAGAGCACTTGACTAGCAGAAGCTCCAGGTACTTTTAAAGGCAGAATAAACTGGATAAGGCAGGGTAGGAAATTCTGTACAAAAAGAAGGAAAACTAGCCTTTTTCCATTTACTTATTTTATCTGTTTGGGAGTATACATACATGTGGGGGTCAGAGGACAACTTGCCAGAGTCAGTTGTCCTCTTCCACCATGTGGGTTCCAGGGACAGAAATCAGGCTGTCACCACCTTACCTGCCCTTATCTTGAATTTTAGGTTTCATTGGTTTGAACTTGTCTTTTTTCTTTTACTTATTGTTTGTCTTCCTCACTAATGCACCATCCAGAACCTGGCTCTTTGCCAAAGGAAATGACAAAGAGCTTCTACTGCCACCCCACCCCACATCCACTCCCCATCTGCCTCCTTGGAGCTAGATGGGTTGGGAAAGAAAGGACAAGGGGGGAATCCAACTAAGACTGCAGTAGAGGAAGATGGGGTTCATACGGAGCCCAGTGAGGAGGAGTAAGAATAGCCAGTGCCTTAGGGGGACCCCTCTGGTCTCAAAGCCCTTGTAGGAGAGATGTCATTTGATGGAGACAGAGAACCGATACAGACTCCAGACAGGTGCAGTAAAAGACACATTTAGAAGCAGGATCCTTGGGGCCCAGACGCCTCTTCTCCCACGTGGGCAACCTTAAAGACAGATAGTAATTAAACTTGAATGCAAATTAAAATGGTTCAAACCAAACACTTAAGAGACCCACCTCAGCAGCCTCCTCCCTCATTCCCTCCTGATCACTTGTTCCACAATCTCAGAGTAAGAAGAGGCAGGTCTCTTCAGGTGGCCCCAGAACATACGTAAGAGAAAGGAGACTCAGAGGTAACAGGGCCTGGAGACTCTGAGAGGCACAATGATTTGTCCCAAGCTACCACCAAACAGGCTGCATGTTCAGAATTCCATTTTAAGAACAGATAGGACCAGGGAGATAGCTTAGTGTTAAAGACCTTATAACCTGATTTCAATCCCTGGAATGCAAGCATAGGTAGAGGGAGAAAACTGTCTCCATTAAATTGTCTTATGGCCTCTGTACATGTTTTGTACCCCCCCATACACACACACACACACAATGCATACATACACAATAATAATAATAATAATAATAGTAAAAGGCCAGACAGCTCCAAGGAAACTGTGGATTATGGCCAGGAGCAACACAGCTGAACAGATGGTCTGGCCCAAGCCTCCGTATGGGCACTCCGGGCCCAGGTCATGCCAACTCAAGGTTGAAAATGCTAGATCCCTATTTCCTCTTTAGAATGAGTGAGAGCCTCTGAAAGATGAGATACTCAATCTGTGTGTGTGTGTGTGTGTGTGTTGGGTGGCATAATGGCCGGTTTTCACTGTCGGCTTCACTGGATCTAGAATCACCTAGGAGACACACCTCTGTTGTGTATTGGAGATGTTTCCAGAGAGGTTTTACTGAGGAGGAAATGTATACCCTGAATGTGGGTGGCACCATGATGTGGGCTGGAGCCTTGGACTGAATAAAAATGGGTAGGAAGAGGAAAGGAGTCCCAGCTGCACATTCCTGCCACCATGAACTCGGACATGCCTTCCTTGCTATGATAGACTGTACCCTCTGAAACCCAGGACAAGAGTAAATCCTTATTCCTTCCTTAAGTTGCTTTTGTCAAGGGTTTTTAATCACAGCCACAATGTAAGTAGCTACTAGAGATGGACAGGCTAGTGTGAGAGCAATTGGACTGTGACATCTGTCATCCCAATGATCTCTAGGGTTGATTAGGCTGATCTAGCTGGCTAGTCATGTGTTCCCTCCCTCTGTATTTGCTCCACATGCATCCCTCCCAGAGCTGCATGCTCTGTCAAAGACAATGACCTTCCCTAATACCAGAAGACCACTGCTTGGTGTGGGAGTAGCTACACTCCGCAGCTAAAATCTCCAAACAAGCTGTCAAGTTGGGCTGGAAACTGAGTTGCTTCCTTCTCTTTCTCCTCACTCAAATACAAGGGTATGCTTAGGGGTATACCTGGGGACTTCTACATCTTTGTCCCGTTGTACAATAGGCACTGCCTGGACTAGGCTCTTTGGCTCACTAGCTAGAAATTCTGAAACAAGCTCCTGAATGTCCTTGCATCTGAAGGAATGGCTCCTCAAGCTGTTCTGAAGACAAAATAAAGAAATACATGTCTACCAAAGATCCCCACATGCTCAACAGGACTTAATGTCAGTACATAGATGTGAGACACCTTTCCAAGTCCCTCCTCTACCCAGAGAGCTCACTCTCCCTTCTGTGATGGCAGTGCTGATCAGGAGCACAGGACAGGGCTTCACACATTAGTCACTGGGAGCTTTCACCCCCTGACACATGGCTCCATTGAAAAGAAAGATGGCCACCTGAGAGAAGACAGGTACAGTAAGTGTGCCATGAGCTAGTACGGCAAACCCACCCTTTCCCTTTCTGAAAGAAGCAGCACCATATCCCCAGGCAGCCTGCGGCCAGCAGGGCTTCAAAAGAGCTCAGACATCCCAGTAGCCAATTAAGACCTTACCGGGCCTGGCCACACACCATGCAGAACCAGTAGAGTTCCTTGAAGAAAGCCAAGGGGCTTCAGTGCCCCTGCCAGGCCCAGTGTTGTGTCAAAAAGGCCCAGGACCTGCTGAGACCAGGCTGTTCCAACTGTGGAACACAAATCAGCCGCCCTCGGCCCTGCCATTTGCCAGAACCAAATTCATGAGCCTCTGATAAATAATTCAGGCTTCTCCATCTGTGGAAAAGTTGGATTTGGCCTAATTTCTCTCATAAACAAAGAACATCATCTGCTCAGAACAGTCAAGTAGACACTAGTCAAATGTTTCAAAAATAGAGATTCCAGTGAGCTGCAGCCATTCTGGGCCTGGGGTCCTGCAATCTGGGAAACCTTTAGGAATGTGGCCAAGAAGGCAGACTGAGACCATGAAGTTGATTTGAACAATTGGAGCAGGAGAGTTTTCATGAAGAGTCCATGTCCAGCACCTCGGTAAATACACCTAAAATGATCCTTCTCCAATTCTTGAAGTCAGCAGGCTGGTTTGTTTCTATGTAGCATTTCCTGGAAGTATGTAAAGCTGCAAATACATTTCTTTGGAGATGTTCTTAAGCCAAGGTATATATGTCAGGGTTCCCAAAGAAAGAGAAAAAAAGATAGGGGAATGGCAGATGATAGATAGGTAGATAGATAGGTAGATAGATAGATAGATAGATAGATAGATAGATAGATAGACAAAAAGATAGATTCCTGCTTTGCTTTCCTGTTACTCTAAGAAATACCATAAGCAAACACAACTTGAAGAGGAAAGGATATATTTCATTCTACAGTTTCCAGGCCATCATCGAGGGAAGCCCAGGGCAGGAGCTCAAGGCAGGAACCTAGAGCTCAAGGTAGAAACTGAAACAAAGACCATGGAGGAGTTCCACATACTGGCTTGCTTCTCTAGCTTGTTCAGTCACCCTTCCTCCAAAGCCTGGGCCCACTTGTTCAGGGATGGCACTGCCCATAGTGCCCTGTGCTCCCCCACATCAATAATGCCCCAACACTGACATGTCCACAAGCAAATCTAATGATATTCCCTCCTCCCAGGGACATATAGGTTTGTGTCAAGTTTACAGAAACTGTATCACAGAGACCAGATAAATGATAGATAAACGGATTGATTTCAAAGAATACATTAATGTTGATTGGCATGTCTGACTTCTATGGGGCAGTCCACCAACCCAGAAAATATTAGCCACAAATTGATGCCATAGTCTTGAGGCATAGTTTTCTCCTAAGGGGAAACTCACTTTTGCATTTAAAGTCTTTCAACAGATTAGATAAGGCCCACCTGCTTAATTAAGAATGATCTCCTTTACTTAGAGCCAACTGATTGTAGCTGCCAATTATAAATGTTGCTCTCATGTAGGAAATCCCATCAGAGGATCACTTAGACCACCATTTGAGACCAGCACTAAACACCTCACCAGTTTGCCCCAGTCCAGCCCAATTCAGTGAGGAAGGATTATCTATCTTCATGAGTAAGAGACCAAGTAGTGAGGAACAAGGGAAACCCTGTAGAGGGTGTGTTTGGCAACATTGATGCCAAAACATCTGAACTGGCTTGCTCATGTTCACATGGCTAGCTGGATGACAGGAATCATGCCAATTCAGAACCACTCAAGGCTGTCACCTATAGGTAGACAAGTCATCCTGCCATCCTGCCACCAAGTGCTTAACGAGGTCCTGTGGGACAAGTGTGCAAATATGTTGTAAATTGATCTTGGGCTACAAGATTAGTCTCAGGCATCTTGCATTTCTGTTAATTGAGGCCTTCTATGCTGACAGCTGTCCAGTCTATTAGTAAAAGCACTGTGTTGGTAGTCAGAATTTGTTTGATCATTTCTTTGGGATGTGGTGTGTGTGTGTGTGTGTGTGTGTGTGTGTGTGTGTGTGTGTGTGTGTGTGTAGCAGTGTGCTTAAGGAGGCCAGAGAATTACTTTGTGGAGGTGACTCTCTCCTTCCACCTTTACAAGGACCCTATATATCAAACCCATTGAGAAAAAAACCTTATGCTCAGAACTGTCAAATATTTAGTTTTCTTTTTATAACAACTCTTTTTTTTAAAAGATTTTATTTATTTATTATGTATACAACATTCTGCTTCCATGTATATCTGCACACCAGAAGAGGGCACCAGATCTCATAACAGATGGTTGTGAGCCACCATGTGTTTGCTGGGAATTGAACTCAGGAGCTCTAGAAGAGCAGTTGGTGCTCTTAACCTCTGAGCCATCTCTCTAGCCCCCAGTTTCGTTTTTTAATTAGAAAATTCCAGTGAACCACAGCCATTCCAGAGCTGGGATCCCAGACTCAGGAGGCCTTTATGAAGCCAATGGACAAAGCTGACAGAGGACATGAAAGTCTGATTCAACCAATTAGTACTGAGAACTTGATTCAGTGAAAAAGAGTTTTGCCCCCTGAGATATCTTACCCATCGTCAACAAGTATTTCTGATTGGGGAAAAAAAAACTGAAAATCTTTTGTGAATTACTCAGCTTGAGGCCCAATCACCCTCCATGGTGTTTCTGTCAGTCATTCCTGCCACCTCTGGATGTGGCCACGTCCACTTTACAGGTGATCACCATGCAGCAGTGAAAGACCTATTTCTGACCAGGACTTTGGGGAGAAGGAATCCCCCTGAATGACCTATAGCCCCACACTTGGAGATACCATGTCATACCTCACCCTGGTGGGAGTGGCTTCCAACCAAGCCACAGGATCTCCCAAAGGATGTGCTGAGTCACAAAGCTATGGCACACTCCTTCCTCCTGGGTAGGCTCTCATCCTACCCTCCTCCCTGGCCACTAGGGTCTTCACAAGTAGGCCCATGGGTAGAGAAGGCCAACAATAGGCACCCATCCTCCCAGCTTGAGATTCTCACTGTCATCTGGCCCCTTCTGCCCTTACTCTAGGATGCTCTCAATTATAACTTCACAACTCCAGAATGCAGGGTCTTAGCCCAACCATGGAAGGCTGAGCTGGGTCCGAAGAAAGGTAAGTGCCCTTCTCCCAGGATCCTGGAGACAAGCAGATGCAGCAGGGAGCCTAGTCAAGCAGGAACTCGTTTATTGTCCCACAGCAAGCATCTTTTAAAGAAAAAAAAAACCACAGGGGTGGGTGAGATACTAGGCACCCTACACTTTACCTAGTGAACATGAGATGTTCATGCAGTGGCCTCATCTGGTTCAATCTAAGCAACCAATCATCTTTTTTGTAAACAACTCAGGACTCACCCATCTGACTTCCCCTCAGTGCCATCTTTGACTGGTTTGTGTGCCCTACCCCAGAAGTTTAGAAAAGGAAGCAATTTAGTCTGGACTACTTAAAAGAGAAGGAGACACAGGTCCCCCACAGGATGTAAAAGTTTTCCCAACTCCCTCTCCACAGCAGTGGGAGGCAGCTCCTAACCCCCACTTTGCATATTTGCCCTCTTTGAAGTACCTGCCTTACACTAGGGGTGGAGGGCCTGCTTACAGTCCTATTGCCACCACTGCTAGCCTTCCCAAGCTTGTGGTGCATGATAGGAGGGACAAAGAAGTGGAGCCTACCCAGTCAGCAGATCCGAGAGTCAGAAGTGACTGTGTTAAAAGAGAGCAAACAAAGCATATCCCAGTAGACTCCAGATCTAAGAACAGGATTCTGGGAATATGTTGGGCTCCATGACAGAGACCTAGATCCAGGCCCCAGCTCAGCTCTACCTCGGCGACACCTGGACCTCTTCCCTGATGAAAAAAAGGCCATGCCACTATTCCACAGGGTCCTAGTATAGCCATGTAAATCTTTCTCCACCAATGAAGTGTACTTACATAAACAGACCCAGAGCTTGGTAAGTGAGGACATGAGAGTTTGGGGGCTGCCAGCACTGCAGAGACTTCAAAATGTCACAGGCAGGGGCTGGGAAGATAGCTCAAGTTATTAAAGTGCTTGCTGTGCAACCATGAAGATTTGAGCTCAACCCCAGCACCCACAACAAAAGTCAGGCATGGTGGCATGAATTTGTAATCCCAGTGCTTGGGAGGCAAAAACAGCCAGCCAGTCTAACCTAATCAGCCAACTCCAGGTAGCAGTGCATGGCCCTGTTTCAAATGGAAAGAGAGCTCAGCAGGTAAAATGCTTGCCACACAAGCCAGGTGACCTCACTTTAATCCCTGGAGCCAGTTGGAAAACAGACTCCTGGAAGTTGTCCTCTGACCTCCATATACTCCATTGCACTTGTGTGCCTCCCCCAAAAAATAATAAATAAAATACAATATAAAAATTAAAATAGACATCTCCTGAAGAGCAATAAGGTTTACTTCTGCCGTACATATGTGCATAAACACACACACACACACACACACACACACACACACACACACACACACACACGTACATACTGCACATGTGAGTAACCATTACATATGTGCATACATACAAAATAATATTACAGTCAGATCCAAACAAGAACCATGGAGCAATTGCTGAATGCCCACATAGAAGAGAGCACAAGACCTTGTATCTTTTGGAGGAGAAGCTGAAAGTACTGGGGCAATAAGGAAGAATGCGGGCTATGATTTTGGAGGCTCCTAAACTCACCTGCCTAGTGTGCCCCAGGAGGCCCGAGTGCAGCTGCCAGCCCAGGCAGACACACCAGTAGTGCAGCCAGAATAAAGACATCCATACCCAAGGCTGCACCTTCAGACGGAATCCTGGCTCTTGCTGCTTTCATTAAGAAAAACAAAAGACATGAGTGGAGTGTGGTTGCCTGGGAGATGATTGGGGAGGTGGAATGGATGTGTTCTTGGCTTGTTCTAGGACACTATTGATAAGGAATATACTTGATCTAGCCATGCTGTCCATGAGCCTTAGATGAATGAGCAGAAAAAAAGAAATATCCCACCTCGCACTGACTTCTAGCTCTGTCCATTCTCCTACTTCATTCATGCTGTCTCTTCCGTGGGCATTGACAGGACAGAGTGGCTATATCCACTAAGCTTGCTGAACACCTACTATGTGCTAAGCTCAGAGAAGAGAGCACACAGTGATGCATGCAGGCTCCTTCCCCTCAGGACTGCTACCATCAGCTTGATCTTTCAGTTGTTCATGCTCATCTGGTTCCCACTCTGAACAGCCTATTCAAAGCCACCGTCTTGAGGCATGTTCTCAATAGCCAAAAATGTACAGATGGGAAAAGGGCAATGGAGCTAGGACAAGAATTTGGAGCTCCTGGCTTTCTTGTAATGACATATTCTTCAAGCCTTGTGGCACATGCTGTTCTGACATGGGCTGGCAGGTTGTAGCACGGGCTGCACCTGGAGATCTGGGGACAGGAATCGGGATGCTGTGTGACTGCTTGGGAGGGTTAGAGTTAGCATACCTTCAGACCTGACAGCCCACAAGGTCAGGCAAACGTGTCTCTGTGGGATTCCAAGGGATATGTCAAAAGTCAAAGGCACTGCCAATTGATATTTGTGGCTGAAAAAAAAAAAAAAACTCACTCATGCAGACAATCCAGGGTCCAGCAATAAGATGGTTTAACATAGACAGGCTGCTGTACTGACTGAGTATTCAAAGTCAGAAATGGAGAAGAGAGGAGGAAGAGAAGAAGAAGAAGAAGAAGAAGAAGAAGAAGAAGAAGAAGAAGAAGAAGAAGAAGAAGAAGAAGAAGAAGAAGAAGACAATGACATGACAGAGGCAAGAATTGATATTGGTGGCTATTTAGGTAGGAAGGAAGCATTAGAGTGTGGGCTGCTTCAGGGGAGTTAGAATGAGTGAGGGCATCTGAAGGGAGATTACACCTGGCACCGTATTCCTGGCAGCTTTGAAGGTAGAATGTCCCCATGACATTTCTCCTCATGTGATTAGGCAGTGGTGGCATCAGAACTGATCTGGTCCTAAGTGTTGCCATTGGAGTCCTCAAGCCCTAGCAATCATGTCCGGTCCTTTCATAACAAGAGGTCAGTTGGATCAGGCTTTAGCACCCCCACACATTGAAGGAGTTGCTCCCTCAGGCATAGGAGCATCTCAGGGACAGATTCACACTGTGAGATGGGTACCCCCTCACAAAGACTGATGTTTTACAAGGGGCCCCCATTATAAAAGCACAAGCATTACTGACCTCAAAATGGCAGGCAACTAATAGTAGGCACTGTCTCTGAAAAATTGTGAACTGTCTCTGCAAATCTGCAGTGAACACCTAGGACATGAAGGTGAGGGCATGAGTAGGGAAGGGATGGGCTCAGAGAGACAGCCATATAAGAAGTGTGAGAGAAACTGGCACAAAATAACTCCACTTTAGGACCTCGGGTACAAGTAAAGTTTCAGATGGGACATAGCCTTTACCACGGGGAGGGCAGGGGTGGACATTAAATAGGGAATGGGGTAGCCCATGAACATTTACACAAGCAAACAGCAGGTGGTATTGTCTCTGTCCATGGTGCTGACAGAGCCTTTTGTTTTGTTTTGTTTTGTTTGGTGGTGATGGATGGTTGGTTGGTTTTGTTGTGGTGGTTTCTGTCATAAGGGCTGGCAATGGGCAGGTGTAATTGGGTCTAGAAGACACAGGCTGAAGACAGGAAGCTGTGAATAGGGTCTGCCATGGCAAGCCTGCTAAAGAAGATATGGCATGTGTACCTGTGTAGCTCAGATTAAGGAGGTTGCCACAGCTGCCCGTCTTGGGGGAAGTGGACAGCCAGTCTTTAATGTGTGAAGCTCAGATCCCTGCTAGCTATGGCACACTTGGAGCCTCTCAGCTCTGGGCCCCACCCTACATCTGTCTGTGGTGGATGGAGAGATGCTGAGGCAGCCTGCAGTGGGAGGGCCTGGCACCTCCTTATTAAGACATCTGTGTCTCTAATGAAAAGTTACCCTTTGCCGGGCAGGGAAGAGACACAAATCATTATGAATCAATTTAGCTCTGGCCAGCCATCTGCCCAGGCCTCATATTGGGGGAGCCAAGGGTAGAGGCGTTCTCCTCTCCCAGCCAAGCCTTAGGAGGGGCTGGACGTTAGGCAGGTGAGACTCGGTCACCTGGTGTGTGCGTTAGTTGGGCCCAGAACAGTCCTGTCAGGGGATGGGGTGAGTGGAAGCCCATGATTACTTCAGGGTCACCCATTAACCCTGGCTGGTCCAGCAGCAGGACAGCAGCGACAAGCATCCGCTTCACAAGCTCCAGCCGCAGCCACTGCTTGGTTGCTGTGGAGGCCGCCCCCTCCCCCTGCCCTGCCTATGGTCTCTAAGCATCTGCTGTGGGTCCCTCCTGCTTCCTTCCCAGCACTGCCCGGAGGAACGCGCCAGTTGTCGGGAGTGCCCTGAGGCCCCCCGACAAGCTAGCAATTTGTTGTTGTTTGTCGAGTGCTTTTGTCATGCAAACCCTGAAGCCGGTCGCTGCAGTTCAGCTCCACACTGAGGAAGTGGGGCAATTCTTTCTTTTTTTTCCCCCTAGGCTTTTGTAGATTGTAATAATTGATGTTGCTTAATTTATATTAAGTCACATAAAGGAATATCCCCCATTTAATTCTATTTGGTTTTAGTGTTTATGATCTCCTCTAAGCCATTGCTCTACACTTTAGAGGAAGGTTGGTTGCCTGGCTTGGGAGGTGAAATCTGCTTAGATGAGTGGGCACACACACTGAAATAGTTAAACACCACCACCTTTGCAGCCTCTTGCCACCCTTAGAGAGTGGGGCCTCCCATTGCTGGGAAAGTCTCTGATGTATTGGGTTTATTTTTTCCCAAGATGGCAGCCTTGACTTCCCCACCCTGACCTGTACCTCTATCCACCCTTCCATAGGCTCTGTGCAGCCCTCCCTGATGGTACGTGTTCATCGACAATAGCCATTAGGACCAGACTTCCATGAAAGGTGCAGGGAGAGTTATTGGCAAACGTACTAAAACCTGTAAAGCAAAGACTGTCCTTCCCTTAGACTGTGTCACATTTACAGATTTTGAGTGGCTCTGAGCAAGTTCTAAAGGCATTGAATCAGGCAAGCCTGTGTCTGAGCTGGGGGCTTTTCCATAGTGCCTAACCTTCTCAAGATTACCCAAGGATAGTAGAGATGATGGTAGGGAATTTTAGAATGGCCAGGGCTAGTGACACTCTCTGAAATCAGCAAATAGATAAATTTCCTCTGTATAAGTATTGTCAGGCATGGCTAGGTGGGCCTTGTAGACCTAAGTCCTTTAATAGTTGTGGAACTATAGGAAATTCAAAGCTCATTTAAAGGGGTATCAAGGATGTATTAGGGTACACATTCATGGATGCTGTGGGATGTCCTTCTGTATGCTGCAAATATGTGTCGCTTTTATTGGTTGATGAATAAAGCTGTTTTGATCCATGACAGGGTAGAATGTAGCTGGGTGGGAAAACCAGACAGACATATAGAAAGAAGGCAGAGTCAAGGAGATGCCATGTAGCCACCAGAGAGGTAAGATGTGAGGCTGCAAACCACGAGCTTCATGGTAAAATACAAAATAATAGGCATGGGTTAATTTAATTGTGACAGCTAGTCAGTAATATGACTGAGCCATTGGTCAAAGAATTATAATTAATACTAAGCCTTAGAATGGTTATTTGGAAACTGGTGGGCTGGACAGGAAACCTCCAACTACATGGAACTGCAGCCAGACTTAATAGTAAGCTCGGAGGTCTTCCCTCCAAACAGCCCGTTCTAGAAAGAAATGATGGTTTCTGTTACTTTCTCCATCAGCACAGAAGGAATGCAAGGGATGAGACTAATGCTTTTGAGCATGAATTATTCTCTGGTTCCTATGAGAGGAACAAAGGCCTGGGTACAACTGAAGGGAGCTGTGGCACAGGTTGGGAGACACATAACCAGACCACAGCAAAACCAAGAAACAGGGAGGGACCAGCCTGAAAGATAGGGCCATTTGAACACAAAGACTATCTGGAAGGTGAAGGGCAGGCTACTGCCACTATGGAACTTGAGGAGCAACTTGAGGCAGCGACCAGTACCAGGGCCAGTTCATGAGGTGTGGGCATGAGTGTAGCCCCAGAAAGATGGGAGAGTTAGTTCAGCAAGGATTCCAGGTGGATAAAGGAAGGCTTAACTAGGTCCCTGACTTTATGGTCTTCTGAAAAAGCAAGTATAAATTCAGGGACAGGATGCTCTTGATGAGAATCCTGTCTCCATCCCTGCTGCTTATATTGGTCTCTGCCACATCCTAGTTACAGTTTAGAGTCCCCTCACAGGTGGTCTATCCATCTCCTGCCTCCTTCCCATATCCCTCATTTGGTGGCACACAAAGCCAGAGAAAAGAGACCATACATGACCAAAGAGGACAATGTCTTATATAAGACATTTTTGTGACCACTCACAAGTTCCAGGTACGGGGACGTCAGGGTGGAACCATAGTGCACTCCCTGCAGTGCTTGGCCCTGCTATTCACTTCATTGGAATCTATAGTGATAGTTAAGGTTCAGCCAGTTAGTACTGTAGATGCCTATACCGAGCATCTAGGAGGTTTGTATTGAGTAATAGCAGTACTACCATGGCAAGCAGCATCTGCAAGCTCCTACTTAAACTAGCTCCCTCTCATTCATCACTCATTCAGTATTTCCTCTCCTCAGTTGTCTGTTCTTCATGGATCCTGCTCATCTTTGCCAGGACCATTCCACTAAACACACACACACACACACACACACACACACACACACACACACACACACACACAGGTGTGGCTACTCACTTGCATGGGGATTGTCCCAGCAATGAGATTTGTCTTAGTTAGGCCAAAGAATGCCTAGGAAAAAAAGCAGAGAAACTCCAGCAACTTCCCTTTCAGTGTTCTCTGTGGCTAGGGTATTCCTGAGGCAAGCAAGAGGACATGCCTTGGATCTAGGGTACTGATGTTGCCTCATTTCCTTTGCAGGGTCTTCAGGGGCTGTGTTTGAATAGAGGAGAATCCAGCAGCAATCTGCTGTAGAATACAGAAAGAGTGTACATTTCTAGGTGACTGTCCTGGCATGTGCAGCTACAACAGTCCTTAGATACCTCTCTGAAACCACAGTAGGGTGCAGGTAATTCAATATTGTCTATATCCATGGATATAAGTCACCTACATGCATGAAAGTGGTGGCAAAGTGTCTTAGGGGTTGACATCCTTAGGAAGGCCAGCATGTCAACAGAGGCATGCATTGAACACCCCCAGGGGACCACCTGGCAAAGAGCCTCTGTGGGACAAGGCAAGCTGACACATATTCTTGTTCAGAAGGGACCCTGGGTCCCCAAAGCACTCCTTAGGGTGCTTTTCCCCTTTTCCCCAAAGGATGTATGTCACACGAGTGCGTGTGAGGTGCCCAGGCTGTCTCTGCCAGGCCTTGTTGTGAGACAGCATGCCGTTTTTTGCCTGTATATGGCTGTGTGGAACCAAATAGATGTGAGAAGGTTGTACTTGGCACACTGGAGGCTCGATCTGTGAATGTGTCTAATGTGCTCATCTGCACATGAGATATTTGGGCTGTGTGGCTGTGTGGCTCTTGGAAAGAGCTAGACACATTTCTGGGAGATGACAGTCTTGGCAAGTTTGTGAGTCCTGCTTTCCTTTTCTCCCCTGGGCACACCCAGAGGTCCAGCCTTGGTGAGCAGATCACAGCCTGGCTCTGTCCTGCACACACTTTTAATTAATTTGGTGCTTTCTTGTCAGGAAGATGAGCTGTTTGCTTCCAGAGGATCAGATGGTGATGGATGAAATATAGGGAATAATTAAATTAGCAGTGTAATGGTGGTGCAAGCCTCAATTAAAAAAATATTTCCATTGTCATAAAGTCTAGCCATAAATTTTAGGAGCCTTGCATTCTGGTAGCCTGCCATGCTCAGCAGCTAGACAGTCACTCTGTGAACATGGGATCAGACCAGAATGGGACTGGGCTGATTGACAAGACACATCAGTGCTGGAAATTTGAAACGCCCCCTCCCTCTATACCACACCCAGTTCTCTGTCTTGCTATATCTGGACATGACAGAGTCAGTCTAAGCCTCAATTTGCATCAGCCTCACGGTTCAGGTGTGCTCCCAACTGTCAGCCTCACTGATCTCTCTCCAACTTTGTGCTTCTTCTCACTTTAAACTGACCATCAAGAACTGGCAGTGGTGTTGTCCCTGTCCTGGAGGTGCTGGGTGAAGGATGCTGAGCACCCCAGATGTCCTCATACTATCAATCAGGAGGCAGCCACAGAGCCTGGATCATTGAAGTACCCAGAAAAATCCTGGAGAATGATGAGCTGGCAAAATGGCCAAAGATACCTACAAGGTGCCAGGCAAGGCCTCCTGGACAAAAGGATACATCCAAGGTGACAAGGGCTGAACAGCACAGCTCCAGGCAGAAGCAAAGGGTGGGAACTTGAGACAAGGAAGGTGACAGGGTGGGAAGGGGTGAGCTTGTGGATTGGAGTTGTCCTTGTTGCTCCCTGAAAATCACTGAGAAGTACTGTGCCTCCCTCCTACTAGCACACACATGTGATAACTGTGCCTTGTGTGGCCCGTTATGCTAATAATTACAGAGGCAGACCTGAAAGGGTTGTGCTGCTGCAGCCTCTGCTCCTTAGAAACTGAGAGAGCCTGCAACAGGAAAGTGGAGCAGGAACGGTGCTGGTGTTAAATACAGACCAGCCCATCTCTGGTACTCAGAAGGGGGTAAGGAAAGGGAAAGGGATTAGGCAGAAGTGAAGAAAGGTGAAGAAGAAAGAGAAGAGGGAAGAAGCCGAATAAGAAGCAGAAGCCTCAGGTGGCCTGTTTGAGAGGAAGGACAACATTCCTCCCTGCCCCCTACCTCTTTATATGGGACCTCTGGTACCCTTGTGATCAAGCCTGATTCCTGTATTGCATTAGCACTGACCCCACATCTTCATCCTTCTTTCCCCCTTCAGAGATGTCCCTCTTGTACCTCAGAGATGGTACCCATCTTTCCCCTCCCCTCAATAAAACTAGCTTGGGAGGTGACCTATGTAAGGCACACTACAGTATCAGCCACCTGCAGGGGTGTTGCCACAAAGCAAGGACAATGACAGGGAAGGCCCCCTAAGAGCATCATCTGATGGTAGGAATGGAGGAAGGTCTGGATAGAGACCATGGAGAAGGTGGGCTTCCCCAAGAGCCCAGGCTAGCTCAAGACTGGGTCATCCTAGCTTTAATGAGATACTTCCTTTCCTGTGGCTCCTTCACTGGGCCTTGGCTGTGAGTCTTGGTGTACCATGGACAGCTTCAAATTCTGCTGGTATTGGGGCTAGAAGAAACAAAGGTAGAAAAGAGACGGCCTTACTCAGAAGTGTCACCTTGCAAGAAGACCCAAGACAGGGGACAACACAAGCCTTGGAAAACCCCAGACTCTTCCACTAGCCTCCCCAACCCAGCCGAGGTCCAGAGGCCCTCAGTTCAGAGAGAAAGAGAAGCTGAATCCAGTCCTCTGAGGGGTGGCTGCTGGCATTCAGGGACCTGCCTCAGTCTTGGGTTCAGTACCAAGGAGCCCATGGATCCTTATAAACCTCCTGAAGGAACTTGGAAGGAGAGGAGGCTTTGTCCTGCCAATGCAGAGGCCAACAAGGTCCCAGGGCAGGATCTGGAAGCCCCCTTCCCCTATAATGAGGGAAGCAAGGCCTGTCCCAGAGGAGTATGCTCAGCTTTTCTGTGAAACTGCATTGACTCAAACTGGCAATCTGGACTAACCCTGCTGTGCCAATGGAAATAAGCAGGAGGGGGCCTGGGAGGAGGCCAGCCTCCTAGGTTTCTGCTAACAAGATTTGGGCACAAAATAAAACAATGTCCAACACTATCAGAATCTGCACCTTGAGAGAAGATCAAAGTACATGCTCTTAGCTGAGACCAACAGGGTCAGGGAGACTAAAGCCCTAGGCTCAGCCTTGGGCATGCATTATTCCAATACCCCCACTTGGACTAGACCCCAGAAAGCCCCAGGACTGGAGAAGAGGCATATTGAACTATCTTTTTCACCACTGGTGGCTTCTTCTTCAGGTCACTGAGAGTACAAATGTATTCTATAGAAGGCAATAAAGCAGTTTCAATGCAAAGAGAATTCACAGCATTGGGTTTCACACACACCCCGCAGTATGAGAACAAAGCAAGGAGGTGAGTGGTTAGTCAAGGACGGCTTCTTTCAAACCCTAGAGGGGAAACAATTTAGGAAACAAGAAACTATTTAGGACAATAACAGTTAAAGATTATGGAGACAGGGGCTGAATTGCACCTAGGTGCGTTTTCTTTATGGCCTTGTCTTATCAGACTTTCCAATCCCTCCTTTAATGGCGCCATGTTCAAGTTAATTTAATTCAATCAAAAGTTCTATTTTGACTTTTTCTAGGGATAATTAGTGGGGAAGTATGTGTTCCCTCTCTGCTTTAATGGTGTCATCTTCTACACTGTCTCTAGCTCTGTCGTCATCATGGAGTGACCTCCCGTTCAGCCCTTGTGTGGAAGTAACCTCCTGGGTCAGGAGGCCTCTCTGCATCATGGCTTTCCTTTAGGTCTGCAAAGAAGAAACTAGGTTTCTATTGAGGGCCAATGCTGTAATTTTTCCTTTACCTCCTTACCTACCACAAAGTGAATGTGCTGTTTCCAGGAGTCACTCTTCAACCCAAAATACTGCCTCAGCCCCTCCCCTGCAACCCAGGGCAAGGTGTTACAGCTTGCTGTGGTCCCCAGAACCTGCTTTTCCTCTGGGGACTCTCCCTTGGCCACATGGCCACATGTCTCTTCTCCCTCCCACCTTGAAACTTCTGTTCTTTTGTATATTTGGGTTCCCATTTTCAGCCTCGGGAGGACCCATTCCTTAACATGGGCATACACAACTGCTATAAACTCTTGTTTTCTCCATACTCTCCTCCCTCCCCTTCCTTTAAGTCAATTACTACTTCCTCTTAGCTTCCAGAACACAACATGCATCACACAATAACTTGGAACATCTATGTGTCTCACTTTGTGATCAGATCCACACCAGGTAAATACATTAACTTATGGTCTCAGGAATAGTCTATAGGGGGAAAAAAGGATTTTGTACACCCAAGCACATATCACCACCTAGTGGCCATATTTAGATTTGCATTTATAGTTGATTGTGATTAAATGAACTAACTCTAACTTCGGAAGCAGCACTAAACTACACATTTGAGCACTATGAATATAGTATCTGAAAATAATATGCTGGTTGTGCCTTGAGTTTTTGCCAATGTTAATTATGTTAATGGGTATAAAAACTTTGGAAAAATATTTCTGATATGTAATATAGAAAACAAACGAAACATACATTCCCTGCTAGGTATTGTGGAGAAGGCTCCCTGTGTAGCTGTGAAAAAAAAAAGCTCATATATGAAGCAATTATAGAAACAAAGCTAGATGTGTGACATACTGTCATAGAAACAGTATTGTGATGAGGATGCCAGAGATGGCTTCCTGCACAGGGCAGAATTTGAAGATGCAGCCCATGAGAATGAAGTTAGCCAGCAGGGGGCACTATGGCTTGAGGAGATAAAAGGTGACACACTGGTCCCACTGGGGAAAAGCCAGTTAGTAAGAGGTGTGAACTAGCTAGGGAGGGGAGGCAACAGCAACCCTCCTTCCTGAAGATCCCTTGATGTTAACACCACCACAGCCCAGGCTAGAGGAGATCATATTGTCCTAACAACGTGGACCAGGCATGTATGTTTACTGATGCAAGAGAAGGGTTGAGATGGGGCTGACCTAACAAACCTGAAATAAATGGTCCCGTAGTTTTCAGTGAGCTTACGGGGGACATGTGAACCCTTGGAAACACTGGTCACCTGTGTAAAGGAAGGAAGCAAGGAACAAACAAATCAGATGCTGCTCCTTAGCACTCCCTGTTCCCAAAGGTGCCCATGACCTAAGGGCAGAACAGGAGACACTGCCCAGCCCAAGTACCCACACTATATCCATGCATTTCTCCCTGTTCTGCACTAGTTCTGCTTCCTAGCAGTCCTCCCTGCCATGGCACTGCACCAATGGACAGGCTTCTGTGACCATGGTGCCCAGAGACCAGTGTCCTATTCCCGTCTTGGCATGACTGACCCTGCGAAGCAAGGTGCCTCCGTTCCTCCACAACAGACTGGCTGGATAGCTCTGGAGTCTGGAGATGCCTGTAACCCCTCCCCATTAGACCCCACCTGCAGCCTCCCTCCCAGCCCCCTTCCCAAGCCCTAAAGCTTCCCTCTCCAGGGCTGAGGCCAGCCTGAAGACAGATATTAATGTGCAAATTAGCACAACCCGACTGGGTCCAGATTGCCACTTAGAATTTGCATATTAATAAATGTTTTTGTGACAGCATTTAGCAGCTCAGGAAGTACAGAGCCTCCCCTCCCCCGTCCCCATAAATGAGATAACTAGACTGGGGAAGCCAAAATGGGCCCCCTCCCACCGACCAACCTGCGTGCTTCCTTCCATCAGTCAGTCCATCTATCTCTCTGTCACCCTCCTCCCCCTCCCTCACTGAGCATCTCTGCCCCAGCCCACAGTGACTGTTGCAGGAGAGAAGGCAAAGGAGCAACCTCAGCACCACAGGACCCCAAGAACAGTCCAGCGGTGCCCTGTGAAGGGGAGAAAGAAGCAGAGCCTGCTGGGCCTCTGGCCAGGTCAGACTCAAGGGGTTAGGGACAATTCAAGGTTTCTGTGATGCTTGGAGCCTGTCACCTTCCTGGCCAGCAAGTCGGGACTTAGGAGACTGAAAGGCCCTGGACTGTTGTGTCAGAAGTCTCGCCTTATTGTGGGTCTTGGTGGCGACTTGTACAGTATATCACACTTCTTCAGGCCTCTATTTCCTCCTCTGTAAAACATGACAAATCAGAATCAAACAGGAGGATGAATTGGACTGTGCTTTGCAAAAGAAAGGAGTGGTTTACAGATGCGATATGGCGTCTGGCTGAGGAGGGAAAATCCTAGGGCTATATATTACAGACGTCTGTATTAGACATGAGCCATCTGGAGATTGAGGAGAACGTAGCATAGAGTTTTCAGCTGGCTGTAGATTGCCTCCTTCAAGCATCAAAACTTTTAAACATCCATTTTAACTGCCATTAGGGAACTTCTTCCTGAAATTCGGTCCAAATTCACTGCTATTCTTTAGCATGGAAACCTGACACCCAGGGGTGCCCTCAAGCAAGAAGTACTGTCCAAAATGCCTGAAAGCAAGATCATTGTCTATGCCTGACATCTCCCCAGCCTGCCTTCTGGAGTTCTTGCTTTGTCTTATGGCAGCTGCCCTCTTTGCCTGCCTGGTACTGGCCTCTCAACCCTCCTGATGAAATCAGCAGCCAGGCATCTCTGATGATAGACACTAGAATAACTCAGCTTTGCCAGGTCACACAGGAGTGTGTGGGTACCACACTTCACCTGAGCGTGGGTTCCTGGGTTCATCTTTCTGTGGAGGGGAGCATGATGCCAGCCCTGTTTGTAGAGCAGCCGTTAACAGCCCTAGAGTGGGTTTTCCACGAGCAGAGTACACAAGAGTTTCAGTGCACAGACTGTAAACATTTTACATTTGTTGAATCAATGAAGGGATTAATAAGCCTTGCGGGCCTTTCTGACCTACTTCCTGGTTCCGTGTTGAGCTGTGTTCTAGAAAGAGACTTCTTGTTTCCTAGTTCTCTCATAGGTGGAGAAGGCATTACTCACACATGTGTGTGCACACGTGTGGATTCACCCACCTCTGCCTACTTACAGGGAAGAAGCAGGACAGAAGAAAGCCAGCTGCTGTAGTCTTCTCTCCCCCACCCTCAGAGTGAGTGTAAAGTGCAGGCTCAGAAGCCTGTGCTTGTTTGTATGGAGCAGACTCAATTATAGACCAGTCATGAGGCTGGGGTGGGTCAAGTCTGACTTTCCCAGACCCTCCAGGGGCCTATGGCTAGGAAAGGCAGGACAAGAGAGTGCTGAGGCCCAGCCTGCATGGGCTCCACTGCTGTAGCCAGATGTTGACCTCTGGGCCTCGAATTTCTCATCTACCAAAGGGGGAGGTGCCTGTGCCCTTCTTGCCATTATGAAAGAGATCTCTGTGAGCAGATACCTAGCCTATAAAATACTATGTGTCACTATGTAAGTTCTAAGTCATCATTTGTTGGGCTTTTTTAAATTTAATTTTTGTTTATTATACTAGGCTGGACACCTTAATTAGTATACCCCTGTTCTTATTCCTTTGGGGTTTTGATGGCAAATGTTGAACCAGGGTCATGAATGTGTCATGTGCTTATACTACCACTGAACCCCACCTCCTATCTCTCTCTCTCTCTCTACTATTCTTAGAATATGTTTTATTCTGATAAAATATGTTTATATTTATGGTATATAGCAAGTGCTGGAAGGTATATATGTATGTAGCAAATGGAGAAATGCACATATCCATCGTCTCACACAGTCATCCATTCTCCTCCCTGTGGCAGGATCAGCTATAATTACTCATTCTGCAGGAACTCCTGACTGTAATGCACTGATGTTAACTCTGGTCTTTTGTGTTTTCTACTTTTTCTCTTTGGCTCCCTGACCAGGTTGATTTAGGAACCACAGGATATATCCAGAAGAGCAGGCTGGAGGCTCCTTGCAGGCCTAAAGTACACAGGGCATCCTTAAAGCTCCCCCTGGGTGGATGCTTCTCCCATCTAGTTCCCAATGGGCCTATTAGTGAGTATTGATCAGTTCTTAGTAAGGAAGATGGGCTGAGCCTGGGACAGGATGGGGCCTTGCTATGAATGACCTGCAGGTTCAGAAGTCAGCACAGGCAGCAGGGCATGTTGGAGACCACCCAGGGGGTCTCTGTCATCAGATCTTAGACATCCTCTAAGCTCAACCCAAGCCCTCATCCACATCATGTGCTGAGTAGGGGGAAGAGTAGGAAGGGACAGAGGGCACCACCCTGACATCCAAAACCATTCCATTCCAGAGCTGGACTCCCTTCTACCTCCTCCTGTAAAGTAGAGCTCATATGACATACGCAGTCCCTACCCCAGGATACTTGCAAGGCCCTCACCTAAGTGAACCCATAGCCCTCCAAAGCACCTGATTGTTAGGGTATAACCTCAGAAGCTCAGACTTCAGAGCTAAAGGCCTGAACTAACGCCACTCACACTTTAGTCCTCACCTCAGAGAGAGCCTTCTCCAGGTAGTCTTCAGATTTTGTGACATAATTGTCTATATTCTTCATTATAATGTGGCTCTCTGATGGCTGGGAGGCATTCTTGATTCCAGAATGAATACAGGGCCTGGATCAAGTATGCCTGGATATTGATAGATGAATAGACAGTTGGTCATGAATGAGTGATAGATTGTAGATGAAGAGACAGGGGATGATGGATAAATGGTGGACTGAGGGATGGATGGTGGTCTGATAGATGAAAAAGTAGATGAATGGGTAGATGGATCATGGATGAATTATAGCTACTAGATAAATGGATAGAAGGATGGATGGATGGATGGATGGATGGATGGATGGATGGACAAATGAATGGATGAGTAGACTGAACATGGATGAATGACTGATATGGGTGAATGATGCATGGTGAATGAGTGGATGAATGGCAGATGAATGACGTAGGAATGGATCATGTTGAGATGGGTGGTTGATGGGAAGAAATGATAGTTAGAGGAAGGGAGAAACGGCAGATGGATGGATGAATAGACGGATGATAGGTAGGTAGAAGGTAGATAGATGAAGGAATGGACAGTAGATACATGGATTGATGGATGGGTGGTAAATGCATAGACTGTAGATAGATGGATAAGTGGCAGATGGATGGGAAGTAGACAGATGGATGGGAGGTAGGTGGATGGGAGCTAGATAGATAAATGGAAGTATATGGTTGATAAGTCACTTGTATCATAATGGCAGAAAGCAGCAGTGGCTAGGGTGAAGAAGAAGACCGGATGTGGCCTGACAGGGACACAGTGGGGATAGGACTGGAGAGATGAATGAGGAGAGAGCTTGCACACAGACTTTCATCCCAGAAGAGAATACCATGTTGTACAGGCTCTGGGAATGACAGCCACTCAGAGAGATGGTGCAAATGAAATGGAGAGTTGCCAGAAAAAAAAGACCATTTCATATGGGCTCAGAGGGTGGCAGATGCTTCCCAGTGGGATGCTGTAGCTGAAGGGCGGAGCTGAGTAGTGTTCCTGGGGTGAAAAAGAATGACAGCCAGCCCAAGTGGAAGGCAAGGGCAGAGAGCAGCTCTCTGCTTCTCCAAAATCTTCAGAACTTTGGGAGGGACAGCCCTTCATTCATTCCAACTCATCCTTGGATAAGTTAAAGGGAGGACTTGGCTGGAGAACCGAGGCCGTATGCTGAGAAGAGCCTCAAATTCCAGCTGTGCTTCAATGTAAAATATGACCTAAGATCCCAAATGCACATGTCCCCAGAACTCATCATGACCAAGTGAGACAGTGAAGGGTAGTCTGAGAATAAGGGGCTCCTGGTAACTAGACATCAACTACACACCTCTGTTCCTCTCCAGCACAATGTACCTTGTGCCTAGATGAGAGTTGCCTGGAAGGACCAGCAGTTGCCACCGTATTTCTCAGGACCTCATGCAGGTTCTCAGGAGAAACCTTCCCAGCCCTGCTCACATCCCTACCCAAGCAAAAGGTCCTTCCCTGAGTCTGGTCTTTCTCTTTCTTGATGCCCTTATGAGAGGGAAGCGAAGGGAACCCTTTTTGAGGTATAGAAAGCAGGTCTTAGACGTTCTTGGATGTTTTCTGGGGTAAGGAGACATTGAAGGACTTTCCTAGCTTCCCTGGGATCCAGAACTTGCTGGCTCATTCAGGAGCAAAGGACTGTACTTTTTCTCCCCCATGGCCTCTTATTTGCAACACCAGAGCTGGCCATTATGGAGGTGATTAAATTTAAAGACATTGCAGTAAACTCCAGGCTACAAAAGGCAGCCAGCGTCATTAACACGTAATTGGAAGATAAGCTTAATGAGGTAAGAGAGAGAGAAAAAAATAAGACCACAACCCAACTGGAGATCAGCCCCACTCAGCCTCTGGCTTGGGGTAAGAAAGGGAATCAATAGGGCCAAAGGGGAGCAAAGAGTGAAGACTGCCCAGCCCGTAGCACTCCTCTGCTCATTTCTCTAGCTGTCCATTCAGTTCACACTTTCAGAGCAACCACTAGGTTGTCCTCCCCCCATCTCCCCTCCCACGTTGTCATGTGCTCCCCCCCTCCCTGCTCAATAAGGCCCTGGGAAGACAGGTGGACAGGAGGATGGGGCCAGCCTGCAGGAGGCAGAATGGAGCCAAGGAGCACAGACGGATGTGAGAAGTGAGTGGGCTGCTGGTGAGATGCCCAGACAGGCAGAAAGGAACTGCAGAAGAAGGGGACCTGTCAGTCCCCTGCCTAAAAGGCCAGTTAGTGCTGTCTGTGGACATAGGAGCTTAAAGCTGGCTGGCTGGGCCCGTCCAGGCTTCTCTTCTCCCAGACCGCTTTGGGAGAGGGTGTGCCCCTCTCTCAGCTGCTCCCTGCCATAGGATCCCAGACATACCCAGCAGTGGCTGGCATGGGCCTCTCCACCCAAACCTCCTTTCCCAGCATCTGTGGAGTTTTACTTTAAAAAAAAAAAAGCTAAAAAATAAAGGCCTGGCTCACCCCCAAGCGCCATTTCCCTTTAATTTGGGGTTTATAATATATATGTGTTTACTTCCCTGCAATGAACGCTTCCGAGGGACTTGCTCAATGCTGCACGAGAGGCGTCTGATTTATTTCCTCTCCAAGCTCCAAGAAGAATGCGGCTGTTAACAACAACAATCCCGCCCATCTTACAGCACTCTCTGCTTTTCGAGGCATTTTAAAATCCATTATCCTATTTAATAGAATTGTAGACTCACAGGGAATTTGTAAAGTCTAGGGAATTTGTCCTTGGCCACCCCTGTGGCCCTCTCTAACTCTGCCTCTTCCCTGGGCTCCGGCTCCTTTTGTCAGGTGCCCCAGCCTGACAGAGCCACTGGGAGCTAACTTCCATCCACCATGGCAACCAGCAAGGAAAGGGGAGGGAAGGGGATAGCAGACTTGCTCTGGCCTGGCACACCGGGGTGAGTGGCAGGCGGTGTCTCCTTTAAGGTAGTCTAGAATAGACTGGTTACCTCTCTACTTAAGGGCGCCCCTCTTTCTCTCTTTACTCCGAAATACTTCCTGTTTCCTCTCCCCTCCCCTAGGTCATCCTCATCCCTCCCAGTAGTATGAAGGGTAAATATCATTAAAACCCAACGGGCTAGCTATGCTTCTAAATGGAGCTGACCATCCATAGAGCCCTTCTAGAACTTGCTCCCAAGCATAAACTGACCTCTAGGCCAGGGAGAAATGGAGCCTGCCCTTCCCCTGGATTCTAGGTGAACCAAAGAGGCCTTCAGAGCTTTTCAACTAAGTTGAGGCCAGACCTAAGATGCCTGTTCTTGCCTCAGAGCCCCAAGCTCTGGAGAATCCTAAGTCCTGGCAAAACAGGAATGGGGTTGGGTGTGGCAGCCAGGGTTCTCTATCCGCCACCACTGAAACCAGGAAGCACTGAAGGTCAGAGGAAGACTCAACTATGGCCAGAGTTGGAGAAGTGAGGGACACACTTGGGGGAGGCAGGCTGCCTGGGGGGAAAGTGGTGGAAATAGAGTGACATTTCCAAGTATAGTGGGCCTGGGACTGGGTTACAGAGGGGTCCACACTAGGGAAAGGACAGCCATGCTGGAGGGGCCCTTGAGATGATGGCAGTGGTCTCAGTGCTAGGAACAAGGGCTGAGCATGGGGACTAGGGAGCTACAGAAGTCCCTGAAAGGTAGGTAGCCTCAAAGAGACTTGGCTTGGAGACATTGTAGATTGCTCTTGCTATCAGGGAAAGGGTTGGGCTCACTATTGTCCCCATAAGGAAGGGCTAAGGATGGCATGGAGGAGGAAGAATTGGGGGCAGCCCAGATGGGGACCTCAGGTGCCTTCCTCATTAAGACACCAGTTTCTGCTCCCAAGGAACCTGCCCACCAGCTTCTGCTCGGTAAAGAAAATTGATTACTTTCCATTGCAATTAACATCTGGTCCCGGGTCACATCATTAGGATAATTTGTTACAGGAAAAGCAAAGGAAGTAGCTGTCCAGTAATAAAGTTCTCATAGACCCAATTAAAGAGGTCTCCTCCAGCACTAGGGGTGGGGCTACACTGAAGAAGTCACCCAAGGTCTAGGGAGAGAGAACTGAAAATAGGTATCTGAGGATAAAGAGCAGGGAGCCTGGCCACATCCCTAACCCTTGGGCCACCAAGAATTAGGACCCCCTTCCCTCTACATGTGTTGAGTTCCTTCCTTGCACTGTGATTAATTAGCATCTTACTTACAGGTGTGTGGAGGGTCAAATCAGCAGTAATGGGTCCAGTTATGTATGAGGCTGGGGGTCAGTAGAAACCATCCTCTGGTTAAGTAGTTTCTGCATCCATCTCATGCCAGTATCATTGGCCAGTGAGGGCCCTACTGATCCCTTATCAAGAGGATAAACTAGAATTCTGGACCCTCCTCAATAAACCCAATATAGAAACTCCTCTCAAACATGTCCAGACTTTCTCTCCTAGGTACCTGTGGAGCTAGACATGTTAACCATCATGCTTGTATCTGCTGGTGGCTCCAGATGCACCACTCTGAGCAAAGTCCCTCAAGGAGCCAGACTCTTTTGCAAGCATTTGTTCCCCATCATGGAGAGTAGAGGGTGGAGCCTGGGATACTACTGTCTATGGACAGACTGGCTGGGCACAGGAAAACCCTTCCTCCTGATTATAGACACATAGATGATGCCTGAAGCCCAGGCAGGGTACCCCAGATCCAGTAACAGGAAATGGCAGTCTCCTCCTGACTCACCTTGGAGCTAGCAGAGGCACAGGGGAGGGAGTGAAGCAGTAACCACTTCACAGACTCACTGAGTGAGGTCTACCTCAGCAATAGAGGCATCCTGCCTGTAAAATAGGGTTGACCTTTCCTCTGTGAATCTCCCTGGCTTGTTGAGCTGCAGGAGGAGTGAGTAGGTGAAGGGAAGGCATGTAAAGGATATCAGCTGTTGAGCACAGTCCCCTGAGCTAAAGCTCTCTCCTAGTTATCAAGCCTCTTTTCTCTTTTCCTCCAGCAATAATTACGCTGTACTTCCTAAAGCTCCATTGTCCATGTTGCCAGTACCAAGTTCTAACACTAAGATGTCACAGGCATTGATTAAGAAAGCGGTGCTTACCAGAATGGGATCATCCCCATGGTCATGTGACATGACTAGTCTCAGAATCAAGGCATATGCCTCCATCATCTTCATGGTGACCCCAGGACCTAGGCACTACTCCCAAAGTTCTCTACCTCTGTTTTAATTACATCCTGGGCCAGCCCTTTTATCAGGCTTACTGGTTTTCTTTTTCTTCTCTTCTCAACTCAAGCACAAGCCAGAAAGCATTCACTGTGAGCCTGGCATTGCTTCTCCATAAGCAAATCCATATGCCAGAGCTTTTTAGTCCAAGGGCCTCTATGGGGAAAAAAAAGATATTTCCATGAGGTACAGCCACAGCCCATGAGCTCTCAAGGTCTGATTACTGTTCCTCAGGGGTCTATGTATACCCTTAGAGGAGACATTAGTAGGAATTAGGGCCCAAGAACCCTTACAACACCCCAGAACCTTAGCTCCTCATGGAATGCTCCAGGACCTGAATCTTTCAGTTTTATGCTGTCTGCTCCCAGCAGAACTTGTAGACTAAATTGACTAAGGTCTTGGATAATGGTCCTAGATGACTAATTAACAAGAATGAGGCTATGACACCCCCAAAAGACAAACCTAAATCTGGTTTTTACCTAATGTGGGGCAAGAGTAGTACCCTGAAATACAGACAAGAGAATCATTGCCAAGATTCTGAATAAACTAGCTGTGTGTTTCATGTCTGTGGTTCCCATACTGGGGAATCTAAAGCAGGAAGGTTGTGAGTTTGTAGGTCAGCAAACTACATGGAAAGACTCTGTCTAAAAAAGAGAGAACAAGGAGAAGATTCTGTGACTAAGAGCACACAAGTTATCAGAGAAACAACAGGAGTCCTTGGATTCCACCAGGACCTCCCTAAAGAAGCGGAGCCAATGGGTGATTTCTTTTGCCAACAGGTCAATTTGAGTTCTGCGACCCTCAGCAAGTTCTGGCAGAAGTGTCTGTGGACAACTAAGAAAGAATGTGCTAGGTGACAGAAAGATCAGATAAGGATGTAACCAGTTGAAAACTGGCAATTAGGCAGTCAACCCAGGGAGACATATGTCACCTGGCTCAACCACCTCTGTCCTTGGTCCTGCTGAAACCCACGTTGTTATCAATGACTTGACTTGGCTTAAAGATAGTCAGTCAACTGACCAGATTTGTGATGACTTAGAGCTAAGGGAAGTGGCACATCTTATTAGATGACAGAATAAGACCACAAAGAAGTCCCAGCTGACAGAAGTGATGGGTAAAACCCAGCAAGACGTTCAATAGTGGAAACTGAAGGGGCCTCCTGCCTGCAGCTGAGAATCCAAGTGCAGAGACACAGACAAAAGAAGGCAGGTCTTAAATGCACCTGCTGTCACTTAGCATGAATGTTCTGGTGATAGCTTTATAGGAAACTTCTGTAGTGTGTGGCCATCCTCGCACCTTAGACTGTGATAAGACACAGGTGATATTTGAAAGGATGAGGTGCTGGTCTCACTCCAACCAGGTCTGGGTCCAACCAGAGGTGGTAGGTGAAAACTACATAAACCCAAGTTTTGAGTGATGTGTCAAGGACAGTCTACATTTGACATGTGTGACATAGGTCACACAGGATAAAAGAACTAGCACTGTTAAGCCAAGGGAGAACCAATTAGAAAACCGACCCTTCCAACATAATCACAGTGAAAGGGCTTTTCCCCTATGCCCCTATGGGAGAGAATTATGGCCATTTATGGAAATTTCCAGAAGCAAGATAAGGGATAAATATGAAAAGCACCATCACTTTCATCACTGATTACAGGATGTGTGACTATAGTGATGGAGCTAAGTTACTGAGGTAGGTCAACCCCATGCTCAGAGCAGGGACCACTTAGTGAGAATTAGATGTGGGATATGGAGAGACAGAGTGGTCTCAAGGTTTTCTTGTAAAGGCATTTGGGTTTCACAGTTCCTACGGGTTCTCATGGCACCCCCATCCTGGCACATACCTTCTAGGTGGCATGATCCCAATATCATTTAAGACCAAGGAGCCTGTGAGGGCTCTACCCCCACTTCTGAGCAACAGAATGAATCCGTGTCCCTCAGGGCAGAAAGGTGGCTGTTCTTTACTGCTTCTCAGAAGTCTCGGGAAGGGGTTAGCTGACCCCTCAGAAGGAGTGACATAAGGATTCTGTGTGCGGAGAAGCTACCAAAGACAGGGCCTAGGAATCCTCGTGATTCCTCAGCTTATGGGACTGGGAGTTAGGAACTGGGCTGGTTTTCTCTATCCATGTCCCTCTGGTTTGAGGTAGCACGTGCTCTAGATTTTACAAGAACAAGAGGCTGAGATAAACCAGATGAGCCAGCCTGGTCATCTCTGAAGACAGGGAGCATCATCTCTGTGGAGGTGAAGAAGGGCTCTGTTATTTCCTACATTTCACAAACCCAAGACTCCATTGCAAGGAGGAGACAGACAGGGATCTCATGAAGGGATGCAGGACACTGGGAATTCCCCAGGAAGCATCTCTTAGGACATGCTAAAGTAGGTTGGGTACCAGAGAGTATGAGCACAGGCTTGCCTCTGTTCTCAACCAGTGGAAGATTGGTGGATGTGGTGCTTTAAGACAGCAAATAGTGAACTGCTGCTGCACACAGGGTGGGGTGGGGTGTGGAAGGATGCCTGGATGAGACTTCTCCTCTCCCCCAGCACTGTGAGCTGACAGTAAATATCAGAGGTAATGATATTGACTTTAAGGTATTATGGCTCCAAATGTCACTTATTTTCTCACTCTCTCTGTTAAGGAAAAAGTCTTCTGATGTGATTTACATTTTTTTCTTCCTCCTCTTCTCTGTTCTTCTATTGGGGAAGAACTGCCCCCACCATACAACCTTTGGGGTCCAAAGGCCAGAGCTCTTAGGAAAATCGGCTGTGAGTCCCACTTACTAGCATCCCAAGTGACTCACATAGGACAGACTTAATTTCCCACCTATCTTCCCTTCTGGGGAGCCACAGGGCTGTCCTAACTCTGACTATATCACCCCCACCCCATCAATCTCCCATCAAATCCCCACCTTTTAACTTATGGTTCCTTCCCGTCTGCCTGCTGCAAGTCACTCCTCTACCAGGAAGCTTCTCATATACACCTGAGCCCCATCTCTTTGCCAGCTGCCATAAGACCTTAACATATGACTCTGCCAGCCTTATGGAACTAGCCTTGAAGTCTCCCAGGCTTCCTCTCTCAGATCAACCTCTAGGGGCAACAAACATTTCCTTGAGGCTAGGCTCTCCATTCTCTGCACCTGAATCCCAAAGAACTTCGCTTGGTAGACACCTCTGAAACAAAAGCCCAGGAAACAAGCAGTCACCCAGAAGAATGATAGGGACTACAGGGAGATGGATGGGAGCAGAGCAGAGAGTGGGCTGTGGAGACCAGAGTCTCCCTAGACAGAGATGCTCCAAGGACGGTAAGGAGCATAGAAGCATGTGAGGTAAGCAGGTCCAGGATCCAAATCCAGGGACAATGCCACCCTGAGCACACTGTTCAAGCTCAGTCTCCTGGTCCTGCAGTGACATCAACAGTGATTCTGACTGCCCTTCCCTGTGATTAGGTGCAGATATTGAACAAACCCCAAATCCTTTCCTGACTATGTTTCCAAAGGAACTAAGGCCCAGGTCTCTGAACTGGGAAGGGACAAAGCAAGATTCCTGAATAGGGGTGTGGGCAAAACTGGGTCAGAGTCAGGCCAACTGCACCTTGTCTGGCCATGTGAACCAACACCTTTCAGATTCAGGTTTTTTGCTTGTCATAATGGGTCTGGAGTCTCTGGTGTGGGACTTATATGAGGTTGTGAGCTAGTGGGTGGAGGTCAGGAGAACACCTAAGGCAAGCAGAACTGACCTCTCCCCAGGACTTGGCTGTTGTCATGGTGAGTGTTAGGAAGATATACTTGATCTGGGATGATGCTCTATCTGTGAGCAGCCTTCCGGGTCTGCCCTCTGTCTTCTCCAGCTCATCATGGAACATAGTGGCCCATGCCTTTAATTCCAGCACTCAGAGGCAGAGGCAGGTGGTTAACTGAGTTTGAGGCCAGCCTGGTCTACAGAGTGAGTTCCAGGACAGCCAGAGCTACAGAGTAAAACAAACAAACAAAAGCTACAGACCTGAAAAACAGAAACTATTCTTAGTGTGGTCCACTTGGCAAGAGGACAAGATGAGAGAAGATAACAACCAAGCTCCCCTCCTTTGTGAGCCCCCTCCCCCCCATTAAAGGAAGCTCACAGCCTCTTCAACGTGTTCTGTGCCACAGTTAGGCAGTTTTAATGGCTAAGTTTTTCAAATGGCTGTCAACATGGGCCATTGTTGTTGATTTGTCATTGAGTAGCTGAACCTAGGGGTGGGATTCTACAATTGTCTATGTGAAAATGTCACTCCCTCCAGAGTGGATCTGGTGTCAAACTGTCAACTGAGCTTTAAAATAGCATTAAGAGAGGGACCAGGGAGAGAATAATAGCTCCTCTGTCTCATCCGGACCACTCCTCGGTTCTTAGCCTCAATCTCAAGCCTAGATGTCAAATCCATGCTCCTCCCTCCTTTTATGACTGTGCTTATGTGCATGCATGCATATGTACATGTTCCTGTACACATGTGTATTCTAGTGCACATGCAAGTATGTGTAAAGGTCAACAGACATTCAGTACCTTCTTCCTGGATCACTCTCCACCTTTCTTTTTGAGACAAGATCATTTGCAGAACTTGGAGCTCACTGAGGGCTAAACTGCCTGGTCAATGTGCTCTTGTCTTTGCCTTTCAAGCACTGGGATGATGGATGTCCACAGCCCTACCTGGCTTTTACACGGATATTATGGATAAGACCCAAAGTCTTCATGCTTACAGAATTAGCACTTTACCCACGAGTTGCCCCATGCTCCTGCCTTCTAATGAGGTTCCATTCAACCCTGGGCATGATAGAGAAATGTTCAATCCGATCTCTGTTTTCCATAGTGGGCGGTGCTTGGAGCACATTTCTCCTTTACTGGGCTATTCCCCTGCTCAAGAACCTGCAACAAGTTGGACATTGGTGGCTCACACCTTTAATCCCAGCACTCGGGAGGCAGGGGCAGGTGGATCTCTGTGAGTTCGAGGCCAGCCTGGTCTACAGAGTGAGTTCCAGGACAAGCTCCAAAACAATACAGAGAAACCCTGTCTTGAAAAAACAAAAACAAAACAAAAAAACAAAAAGAACTTACAAAGCTTATTGCTTTGCTTCAGCAAAGAGCTGATGCCTAGGTCCTTGGTATTCTAGCCTATATCTTCCCCTCTACAAAGGTCCCTTTTGCCCATCACCCACCCTTTACTTTAGTACAACTCTCTGCCATCTCTTATTCCACCCACAAATCATTCTCCTAGTGACCCTGCCCTCATCAAATTCATCTCCTCGAAGCACCTCCTCCTTTTGACCCAGTCAGCTACCTGCCACCTTGAGAGACTTTCAGTAACTGTCCAGGTCCCCACTGACTGCCCCATCTCCTTCCTCCCCCAGTACAGCTGTCTGACCTCTTCAATGTCCCAGACACACCTGTCTCCCTGCCCCACCCCCAAGCCATAAAGAGCAGAAGCCCCACCTTCTCACTCTGTGCCCCTCAGCTGAGCTACAGAGAAATCATTTGCACTTGGCTTCTGCCTTCTGAAGACAGCATGTGAGCCCTGTTCTGCTAGGAGCATTTCTTCTAATTATGCTCATCAAGCCCAACAGAAAGGATTATGCTCTGAATTTGGGGCATGTCCTCTCATGGACTGAGCAGACACTTTGAGCTTGCGGGCAGTGTGGGTTGCTTGAAAGCAGGATCCCCCAAGGAGATGACAGCCCAAAAGACACCCCACCAAGACCAGAGTGGCTCCACCAGGCCAAGCCTGCAGTGCCGGTCCTGAATTCTGAAATTCCTTGCTTAGAGTTTCCGTGTGGTTCTCTTCCCCAGTCATTCCTGAATTCTGAATTTCTAGGATGTATCCTGGAGCCCAGATCTGGTATGGGCCAACACTCAGGTGGCTGCCAGGGAGAGGTGAGAAGACATGCCACTTCTCTTTCAGGCAGAGGCCCAGGTTGGCAAACAGCAACAACCAGGAACACATTTGTTGAGGTGCTGGGGAGGGTCAAAGAGAGGATGCCAAACCCCATGAAAGATGGGAGGCTGGGTGGGGACAGAGCTGGTGCTCTGGGGAGTGGGTTTCAGAACCTGGGAGCGATTTCCAGAGATTCCAGAAACCAGGAGCTCCAGTCTGCTTTGAATATCAGATGCTAACTGATTTGCTACTGAATGACATGGACTCAATGGGGAATGTCTCCTAGTTTGCATCTCTAGGGGCCTAAGCATCTGAATAGGCCTGCACCTGGGCGGAGGGGCTAGGTGTGTAAGTAACAAGTAAGGACAGGAGTGAGGAACCAGCTAGCAGAAGAGAAGAGGAGGACAGGAATGATCTCGTGGCCATGGAAGAGTGGTTAAGAAACAGTCGAAAAGATGGTAAATAAAGAAAAGACTCTAGTTTTACATCATGGAACTGAGAGCTCTCTAAAGATGACAAGATGCCTGTGTTTGGTCTTTACCGCTGCTGGGTTGCTAGGAGTTTCCAGGTCCACGCACCCCGACTCAGGCAGAACCTCATGGCTGTTGTGGCTTGGAGCTGAGACATGCCAGGTCTCGACACCTGAGTGCATAGGGAAGCACTGTAAATGACCATTCATGGAAGCTCTCTGGCAACATGCACCTGCAGAGAGCCTGAGAATGAAGTATTTCATAGATGTGGACACCTCTATCTAGCCAAAAGGTTTGACTCCTTTCTGGTCCCCTCTAGGGGACCCTTAGTGTCAAAAGCACTGTGCTCCTAAAAACACAGTCTCACAGGCATCCACCACCCAGCAGCTGGGGTTATACACTTCTGGCTGGAGAGCAGGAAGAGTCCAGGATGTGAGGAAGTGGTGGAAATGGATTTGAGAAAGCACAGTGGTGGGGGATCCAGTGTGTGCCCAGTTACCCAGTTATGGGGGAGAACAGCAGGTCCAGCCATATCTGGCTGCTGAAAGGCACTTGTGCCTCAGGTATGAGGGAGTTGACAGCTTGAGTTAACAGCTAGAATGAATAGCCAAAGGAAATTCTGGCTATTGATGGTCTACATCTTTTTATTATTTTTTTTTTCATTTTGTTTTGGTGGTTTTTTGTTTTGTTACAGGGTCTCACTTGTAGCCCAGGCTGACCAAGGAGCTCTCAGCATTCCCTTCTCCCTCAGCCTCTCAAGTGCTGGGAGCACAGACAGGGAGCTACCATGCAGGCTCTTCCCACACCTTTTATACCCAAATCTCACCATCCTGTCACTATCCGCCCTGTCAGGGGCTCCACACTTTAGAGTTACTCTCTCTGCTGCCACCTGCCAACATTCATAGTGTCATAACAAAACTCTTGCTAGGACCAGGCTGTCCCCACTGTTAGCATTTGGCACAAAGTGAGAGGCATATGACTTTCAGAGAAGGTCTGCAAAAAGTCACATATGAACACTGTCCGTGCTCATTTTTGTTATGCTTAGCTTAGACACCTGGAGAAAATGGTTCCTCCTTCCTATTTCTTGTCTGTCTCCTAGAACAGGATAAATATGAATACCTGAAACTATTGCCTGGATGGACCATTCTGGTCCTTTGTAATAAGTTACAGATGCTGTGTTTTTTGTCACGCTGGTTGTTGTTTTGTGTTTTCAAGGCACAAAAGCCCACTCAACTCCTCTGAAATTAACTGAGTCCCAGCTCCCTCCCCTGTCAAGCAGGACCCTCCATGGAGTCCTTGGCAAGTGCATGGGAAATATCTTAGCCAGAGGAGTGGGCCCACCCTGTGCAAGGCGACACCCAAGGAGAGTGTGGAAATGAGGCTTTATGGAAGGACTGGAGAGGAAACCTGGAAAGAACTGAAAACGTGAGAGCCTACTGGATGCAGGCTCCTTTTATTGCTCCTTAAATTAAGGGTTCAGAAGCCGGGCGGTGGTGGCGCATGCCTTTAGGCAGGTGGATCTCTGTGAGTTTGAGACCAGCCTGGTCTACAAGAGCTAGTTCCAGGACAGCCTCCAAAGCCACCGAGAAAACCTGTCTCGAAAAACCAAAAATAAATAAATAAATAAATAAATAAATAAATAAATAAATAAATAATAAAAAATAAAAATTAAGGGTTCAGAGGCAATGTGGCCTGGACAGGGAAATTTGCAAACCTCAGGGAGCCTGGAAGCATGTGTGCAAAGGTGTAGAGCAGACTGAAGGTGTTGATATACGGATTGAGAGGGACAGGAAGGGAGTCCACTCCCCAGGCAAATCCAGACCAAGTGAGGGAGAGACGCCCTGCATGGGGCAAAAACAGGGAAAAGGGCTGAGAGAAAGCAGGGAGTGGGGGTCCAAAGGGTATTTGCTGGGCAGGCCGGCAAAGAAAAAAAAAAAACATAAAACAAAACAAAACAAAACAAAACAAAACAAAAGGTCCTTGGGCTTTTTTCTGACCAAAAGACCTATTCAGAAGCTCACAATCAGTCTCCTGCCAGGTAGGTGGACCAGCTCACAAAATCTCCCCATCCCAGAAGGGCAGGCATGGCCACGACCTATGGCTGCTGCCAGGAGGGGTTAGTCTGCAGCCCAGACTTGATTAACATTTAAATGCCATTCGTGGTGGGAGGAGGAAGAACTCGCTGCCTGCTACAAGTCAACCCAGACTGGTCGCCTGAGTAGAGATCAGGCCTGAGAGACCAGCTAATCAGAAACCTCCCCCCAACCTTGATTGACTCCGATTCCTAGGGGTCATGGCTGCAGTCAGCCACAGGTGGGGTGGGTCTCTGTCCCTCCTTTAGGACTTCCTGACCAGCTTAACCCTGAAACCTTTGTTATTTCACTAAGACTGAGGGGCAGGCCCTATTAAGTACAAGTCCCTTCACAAGTCCTCACTGGGGATGGACCCCGGGGCACTTTGCTCCTGTCACTGCCTGCTTCATCAGAGCAGTGGGTTGGACTGGCCTCAGACCCTCTGGGCATCCTGGGTGCCCCCCCCCCACACACACACACACAGAGCACAGCCTTCCTCCTCTCTCCCTCTCTGGGCCAAGCGAAGGAACCTGCACATAACCCCTGCCAGCAAATGCCACCTCTAATGGGCTGGTTTCTCTCCTAGCTGAGAGTCTCTGAGGGGAGTCTTTCCAGAAACCTCAAGCAGGAGCTTTAAAAGCCATTAAAAGTGTCCTTGATGAAGCACAGTGACCCCTAAGGATGGATCAAGGCCAAGATAACCCATAGTGTACACACACACACACACACACACACACACACACACACACACACACACACACAGAGAGAGAGAGAGAGAGAGAGAGAGAGAGAGAGAGAGAGAGAGAGAGAGAGAGAGAGAGAGAGAGAGAGAGACAGAGACAGAGACAGAGACAGAGACAGAGAGAGAGACCCCCCACACATAGTGCACTTAGGTGGGTCCTGCACCATCCTGAGCCAAGTAGAGGTTTGAGACTGTAAGCTAAGCAGGCTAATTTTGTTAACAACCTTGGCTGTATTTACATATCCAGGAGGAGTGCTGTCCTCGGAAGTCATTAACACAGAAGTCTAAATAACTTTGTTAATGGGGCAGCAGCCAGACTCAACCCCAGCTTCCCCGAGAACAGCGGGAACCCTGAGCTGAGCAACTGGGGAGCCACCGCTCCAACTAGAAAGAAACGCTCATGAGATTCCAATTCCCTGCACCTCTCACTCTCTGTGTCCTAGGTCAGTTTGATTCTAGCTTCAGTTCTGCTCCTGGATGCAGCAAAAGCAGGCACAGGCACGATGGAAACTGGGTACCTGTAGGAATGGCAGCTAGCTGCTCTCTGAGCTGTTTCCCCCAGCGGGCTGTTAGGTGCTTCAGCACTGCTGGGGGCCATGCAAGGGAAAGCTGCTGGTCAAAATGAGAGTTTAGTGAGCACCTAGTATGAGCCATACCTACGCTGGGGCTCATGAATAAGATACGCTGTTACTGGGCAATTTGGGGTTCCCTTTGGGGTTCTTAGTCTCATTAATTAAAAAATAAATAAATAAAATGGACTCAAAGGGAAGTTTGCAAACAATTTGATTAGAGTTTGAGAGAAAAACAGCAGGGCAGACGAGTTATAAACCTTGGCAGCTGCAGGGAGGAGGGGAGACAGAGAAGAAGGAAAGTGAAACCTGGCCAGCCACGGTGTTGGGGAGTGAAGAGGGACTTCAGAGAAAGCCCAGTGTTGGCAGAAGCATGGTATAAGCTGAGGACAGGACTTCAAAGGGCAGATTCCAAATTCTTGGTTCCCAGGACAAAGGACTGCACCAGCTACATGCAGTTAGAAACAGAAGCAGTTTGTTAAGAAAGGTTTTGAAAGCACTTGGGAGAGTGGAAGTGAACTTGAACTGGTGTGCTGAAGGGAAAGCCCCCAAAAGCTCCTGGCCACAGAAGTGCGTGGTCCTTTGTAGGACTTTGACATAGCACTTCCTTCCCCTTTGTATAGCCTGGCTACTGCAGCCCCAAAGCCTGTTGGCCAGATGAAGCCGATAAAGAAGCCCTTAGCGCCTTTCTCCGCCAACTGGCTTCTTTCATATGTTAATCTTGTTTCAGTCTGGTCCCCACTCAGCTGTCACTGTGCCCTTCCTGATCTTCACTGATAATGAAGTCATGTCCCTGGAGAGACTGGGGAAGCCTACATAGCTTTTCAATCACTTGGCCCTATGTACTGGTGGTGCAGCTCGTTTCCAGACTTGGTAGATGCCACTGTGTCCTAAAGGTAAACCCACTCTGAGGGTTTGTAAGAATCCTAGCTGCCTGTCCTGTGACAAAAGACAGATGAGCCATATAACATTTATGTAATCCAAGGTTTTCATGACACAGAGCCTTCAGATATGAAGACATAAAGATGACTGGAAAACTGCCTTTATTCTTAGGTTTGCTGAAGAAGGGACAGTCATGTAGAGGTGGGATTTCATGATACTAATAGCCTGAGGTGAGAATCCACTGCAAAGGGCATCAGTGTAATTCTTCCTGGCCTGTCTACAGCATCACTTCCTCCTATGGGCAGGTTTGCACAGGACGTCTAGGATAAGGATCTTCAAGGAGAAGAGAGAGTGGTGTGCTCTGGGGAGATGGGATCCCCACCTTGCTGGTTCTGTTGGCTCACCTCAGTCTCAGAGAGACTGTTTCCGAGGCTTGTCCAGTGTCCTGTAGTTCAAACGACTCAGGAAGTCACATAAAATGTAGTCACTTTCTGAGCCCCAACACCATAGATTGGCAAGTGTCTGTCCAGAGCCCCGAGGTCAGGCTGCACAAGCCACTTCAGCCAGCAGGAGGACGGTTCCATGCTCTGAGCTGCCCAGCTGCATGGGGCCAAATGCCTCCACCTGTATGGGCCTCAGTTTCCCTCTCTGTCCTCACCATGCAGACAATGCCAGTAGTGTCATTCTGGTTAACTTGTAGTGTGCAGGAGCAGACCCTGGCTCACAGTAAATGCTCACCCAGCTGTTGTTGACAAGCCTCCACACTGCTAGTGACCTGCTGAGGGCTTTGGCCTCCAGCTGCTTCCCATGCAGCTGTGTGTACCAGTGCACAATTGGAGTTTTTGGTCTCCAGAGTCCCCTGAGGCTCTGTCCATGGCACAGATGCCAAGGGCCTCTCCTGGAGGTGGTGGCCAGAATGAGGAAGGAGTATTCACTGGACAGTCCTTATCAGGAACAGACTACTGTGGCTGGAAAGAAAACAACTCATGGCTTTGCTGGGGTCTCAGTGGCCCAGGGATTCTCAACTCCCCATCTAGACATGACCACTGACTGGTCGGTCCCAGCGCGCCCGCTGTTGCTCTTTATTGAGCTGATACTATGTATCAGGAATACCACACCCTGCACCATCCAAAAGTCTGTGGTCTAAAGGAAGTAGAATCAGCCACAAGTGGAGGGAGGCCCTACAGCCTACAGTCTGCATTTTACATCTGTGCCCTTCCTGGCCATGAGTAAAGCCACCTTAGCAGACAGTAAGAACAGACTCCGTGAGCCCTACCTCTGCATCTCTTCACTCAGCCCCTGCACCCTGTACATCCAGATGCTGCCACACTGTGCCCCTCACGTGCATTGCCTCTGCTCTTCCCCTACCTGACACGCATGCAGACCTTGTGGATCTGTGACCCCATGCTCAAACGGCAGCTTCTTTAGGGTCCATCCCTGATGCCCTGACCCTCTTCTAAGCATTTCCTCCAACCCCAACACACACCTCTATAGCACTCATAAACAACTCAGGCTAAATACATATCCTCACTATGCGACCATGTGAAAGAGTGGGAAGAGCTAGGGGTGGGAGAAGGATGAGTAGAGTGGGCTTGGCAATAGCTGGTTCCTAGAGTCCTATGGGAGGGGAAGGGTCTACAGATGGAAGACCTGAGGGAGGCTGATAGGCTACTTTGGGGAGCTCAGGCCAACACTAAGAGTCCATAGGTGAGTTCGGGGCAATGTCACAAGCTTAAACAAGATGCTCAGTGCCTGGCATGAGGTGAGGCTGAGGAGAAGAGATCTGGGGCTGTATTAGAGACCAAAGTCATCAGAGAGCTTAGCTGGGCCTCAGGCCAGTCTCTAGCTCGCTGCACCAGCTGTTTCAGGAGTCCCTTTTAGGATTACTAATAAGATTGTTTGAACAGGTGGGAAGGGGCGTCCACTGCCAGCCCACAGCTGGCTCTGAGGATGGGGCACTGCTTCTGCTTACCCTAGAGCACCCCAAGGACTCCATCTCCCTCTTTTCTCCGGCTCGTCTGTCCTGCATCCCTCCTGGCCCTCCCAGTTCTCTATATGCTGCTCCCCACCCCACCCCCTTGTCTCTCTCCCTTCAATTATCACAACATAGAACAAAAGAATATCTGATTATCTGGCGTCTTTATTAAATCAAGTTTTGTTTTCTCTATTTTTCACTTTTAAAGTGGATGAATGCCATGCTATATTTTCCCATTAAAAATACAAAGTCGGCAGGGTAGCTTGGATAGCTACAAGGTAGCTTTGTCCATTGGTCAGTCAATCTGAGATAGAAAAGAGAAGGTGGGGGGCCCGCAGCTAGGCCCCAGATCTGCCATTAGAAACAGAGTAAGGGTCTCAATGAGGCAGTGTACCATTTCTTGACAGACCCTGGGGCCAGGACTGAGCTAGGCTCCTGGGTACCTTAGTCTCTACTGAGGAGGCACCTAGGCTCAGCAGAGAGGCCTTGCACAGCACTCAAAGGCCCCAACTCAGGTTCTCCATGCAGGATTTACCTGACTCTGCTGAGTGACAGCCTCTCACTATGGAAGCTCTGGAAGATAGTAGTGGCCCAGGGAGGAGAGAAGATGAGTGGAAGGTTCAGATACCACCTCCGCCAGGCTGTCTATATGGATTGACCTGCCCATTTCCATCATGGCCCATGCGTCTTGCCAAGCCTGTGTTTCCAGTTTGTTTGCCGCCAACTGTGCCACAGCACACGTGTGCACAAAAGCATGTGCAAACACATAATTCATACTCCCAAATATCACCTGCATCATAGACATCTCAGAGGGATCATATTTCCATGCACATTCACACATATATAATATATTCAGGCCTGCAGGCAAGGGACCCACAGCACACGCTCAAAAATGTACCTGCAAAGTCAGGTGTGGTGCATGCCTTTAATCCCAGTGCTCTTGAAGCAGAGGCAAGGAGATTAGTATGAGTTTGAGGCCAGCCTGGTCTACATAGAGTTCCAAGCTAGCCAGGGCTGTATGGCGAGAGTGTGTCTGAAAAAACGAAAAGGAAGCAAGCAAGCATGTGCACATGTACACACATTTCTTAGGCCTCCAAGCAGACGCACATCGTCTCTCTCAGAGAGCTGTGTACAAAGCCTACCCAGACACAATTCAGGGATTTCCAAACCTAAGCTGTGTGTGTGGACACACCCTCCACACTAAAGTGCAAGAGCACAAATTCACTTGCTCAAACATGCATAGACACACAAAGCACACTAGTACATACATGATCCTGCCCCTGACATCTGGAGAAATAGCTGCTAAGAACCAAAGCTTCTTCCCTCTTGGTTCATCCTTCTCCACAGGATGAGGCACCACTGAGGCCTCCTGTGCCATCCTCCCTGCTCACCCAGAGCCAATGAGATGCCTTGAGCAGCACCAATGCTGAGAGCCTCTGCAGGCAGGTGCCTCAGGGAGCATGGAGAAGGAGGAGGATGGTCAGAAGCTTGGGTAATGGAGCAAGCCCTCTTCCTCCTGTGCCCTGCCCTATATCTCTGCTCACCTCAGGGAGCGTCTAATGCTGAGACAAGGGACCAGAGAGCTGGGGAGGAGTTTTTGAGAGAATACACATCTCTACCTCTACTTTTTTTCTAGTTGATGGTTGAATGGAGCCAAACAGGAGCCTTGGGAAGAACCATGCGGGCCCCTGCTCACTGAGTTGGTTCTCTCGGGTGCATGGTTAAGATAGTGCTGCTCAACGCCCTGCATGACTGACCTTCTGATGTGCATACCACACATGCCGTTTGTTCTGTGGAGCCTCCCTTCTCCTTGATGTTCAACAGCAGCAGGGCGAGACTAAGCTTGTTCTCACTCTGTGTGACCTTTGTTGGCCACTCAATAAGACTTAAGTTTGATGGTCTGTAAATGCAGACAACAGTACTTCCTTGCACAGCTGGCAGAAAGGGAGCCTGGCTTCTGGCACCCAGCCTGGAATAAAGCAAACGCTCACCTGGGGCTTGTTCTAATCCTGGAGTCTATATCTTAAGAAAAAAAATGAAAAACATACTGCTGGCTCTGACCTTCCTCCTGAGAGTCAGTGTCTAGCCTCCACTCCCAGAATGTCATGTCTGCCTGGAGTCTGAGCTGAGTGGAAGGCTGGCTAACCACCTCCCCATGCGTGTTCTTACCACTGCCAACAGTATCGCTTCACGGGCTCTCAAGGCTATCCTGTCAGTGTCATATCCCAAGACCACCCCACGTCCCACTGCTGTCATACCCCATCCAATTGCCTCATGCCCTTCCTTAAGGGTTAGCCTAATTCGCCACTGCTGTTTTTAGGGATTGCTTGATCTAGACTGAATCCAGAGGGTTTGGCTCTGATGCTCAATCAAGCTTAACCCAGGTCCCTAAGACCTTCAAGAAAGGGTCCCATCTTAACCATCCTTGTAAACCTCAGCCTCTCCTGGGGATGGTTCTGCACCAGAGAGTGGCAATGTCCTGCACCAATAGCCTGCACCAATGTCCTACAGCATTGGCTGGTGTCTTTCTGCACCAGGGCACCGTGCCTATACTGACGACCAGGTAGGAGACAATCTGTTAGTCCCATTTCCACATCTTTACCTCATCTTTCCTGGTATTCCTTGGAGTCTTTCAGTCTCAAGCCTCCCCTCCCACCTCAGAAAGGAAGCATCTGCTTTGCCCTCCTCAGCCTCTGGTGTCCACCTCCAGACTGTGACCTGACTGGGGATCTTTTCATAGTATCTGAGGGAGAGCACCTGCTCAAGGGCCAGACTTCCTGACTTCCAGAATAGTGGACTTCCTGAAAAAATGGAGAAAGGAAGGCTAACAAGATAGCTCAGCTGGGAAAGGCACTTGCTGCCAAGACTGACAACTTGAGTTTGATCCTCAGAACCCATGTGGTAGAAAGACAGAACCGACTCCTGCAAATTGTCCTCTGAGCTCCACACATACACCAGAGGGAGCACACATTCCCTGACACACAAACATAAGTAATAACATTTTTAAATTTGTAAGTAGAGGAAGGAAGAAATATGGAAGAATATGGTTGTAACCTCAGGGCAGGCCTTGTGTGAGAGAAATGGTAGTTATAGCCTTCAGAACCATCCTGCTTGTCAGCTTCCTTTCTTGTTCTTCTCCTTGCCTTGTCCAAGTGACGAGACAAAGTGAAGCCAAAGCCTGGGATCCTATTTTCCCAATACCCAGAGTAACAGTTCACAGCTTCCAGAATAAGATGTCTAAGATGGAAGGCGGAGGATGCTGTTAGCATCCCACCATACATCTGCCTTGTTTAAATGGTAACTGGGGACCATGGGTGCAAAACATTGTAGCTCCTATCTTCATTCTACAAATTTCTCTGTTGGCCACTTCTATGGCTGTCTGGAGCCGACTGCCCTGTGCAGGTTTCATTATCCTTGCTGGCTATTGCTATTGTTGTTATTATTATTATTGTTAATGCTAGCTCAGTATCAAGGTAAATCCAGTCTCTGCCTACATATCAAAGACAACTCATAGGAACAGGAAATTGGAAAGAGGCCATGCAGGACCTCTTTAAGACCTAGGCTTGGGGCTGGGGCCTAATAGAGTTACCCCTGGGTATTCTGGACCCCGGGCCTGAGGGCACAGGCTGGATGTAAAGGTGAGGAGCCCTTCGTGACAGAGGAAGCTACACGCACATAATGTGTATAAATGTATAGAATAATCAGCAGCAGCGACTCCGCTGTCTGCCACTGGTTTGCAAGATAAATTGCATTAATCAACATGATGCCTTCAGAACTTTTGGTGAGCTGTTTCTTATGCTAATTGGGCCACTTAAAGGAGACTGTCAGTGTACCAGGATTCCTCTCTGGCTGTCAAGACAACTACTGGCATATGCAAGCCCCTCCCTCCCTGCCCCTTCTCCCTTGACTAGCACCCATTCTTTTAAAAATATAATATTAATGAGAAGAGCTATGTTAATTACCTGGCCAAAAATAAAACTCTGAAAGAAGAGGGGAAGTGGGTGAGAGTGTGACCCACAGGAAGACTTGTGTCACCTTGAAGTCAGCTCGGAAGTCTCTGGGTGGGGGCTCCTCAGAGATGGAAGGTAGGTTCAGGTCAGAGGTCCAGACCTGCTGATGCTATTGTGAATCCTGACTCAGGACTTCAGGTGGCATGTAGGAGTTGGGGATCCCAGAGTCACGGGTCTTGGATGAAAGAAGCCTACCCTCAGAATCAGACATTCAGAGCCGCCTTCTAGGTTCTGAATGCCAACAGAACCTATGAGAGGCCACCTGACTTCAGCTTGATCTAGCGAAGCAAGTTCAGTGCTTGACTCAGTAAAAGAGCAGGTGCTGTGCTGGTGGCCTTCCCAAAGTGATGGAAGGGAAAGGACATTTAGAAGAGGGTCTGGCGGCAGTTGGGTCCTGCATGTGGAGACCTGGTTAGGATGTAATGGAATCCATGCTACACTGCTTTAGAATCACTGGTGTTGGCCAGGAAGGGTTTTGAGTAGGTGGGGACTGTAAATAGTCACTCCAGCAATCAGGTGTGCTCAGACAGGCAGTTTGACATGCTGACAAGGAAGCACTTGAGTGCTAACTGCTCAGAAACGTGGACTCTCGGGAAGTTCTTGGAACACAGGTATTCACAGTTTTCTCTTCCCGAGTGAGAGGTTCCTGTCATAATCAGATAATGTTCACAGGGACAGTCTTGGCCTTGTTTCTGAAGCAATGTGACAGCGTGCAGACTGTTCTCAGTGTCTTTGTCAGAGAGTCACTTGCATATCCATCCTGTCCCTTCTTGGTCAAGGCTCTTCATTCACATTTCAGGATGCTAATGCTGCTAGGACTGTCACTGTGTCCCTTTCCTAAATTCCAAATCATAACATATTTTGTTTTGTTTGGAGACAGGGCTTCTCGGTGTAGCCTTAGTTGTCCTGGAACTTGCTCTGTAGACCAGGCTGGCCCCGAACTCACTGGAGCTAAAGGCGTACACTTAAGAGGGACTTCCTTTCCCTCTTTGCTGCTTTCCCCCCTTCCCTGAAGAGGCTGCTAGACTGTGGTGATGATACCAAGCATATTCCAGTGACCACACACCTCTGCAGAGCTAAGTCCACTTGGACTCGATGCACAAGCTGCCTCAGCACATTCTCTGCTTGCTTCCTTACACACCTATCTCCCGTCCATGAGCTCTGTCTGCAAGCTCCATGCCATGCCTCTAACCCCCAACTCCTCTTACCACAAAGTTTGTTCTCCCTCAAGACTTGCCTTGATGGACACATGTCCTTCTCAGCATCGCACTGCTAGTAGAAAGACACACCCGTGTGCCGTGTGCCCTTCAGGTATCCATCATGCCTGTCACCCCCAAACAAGTCCTTTATCACTCTCTGCTTTGTGATTCTGATGGGCCTCGCCCAGCATGCTGTTCAGCCTGCCTGCCTGCACTGTCAGGTTTGTTAGTGGCGGGCCTGTGCCTCTCCCTGGTACAAACTTAGCACAAAGTACAGTGGCTGGTCTGTCACTTACGTTGCCTTTGTGTTTGGAGGGTAAAGGAATGCTACTTCCCATTTTGTCTTTGGGGTTGAAAGAGAAATTCTTCCTTAAACCACTGCAATTCCTGTCACTGAAGTCCACTTATGGATTGTTTTAAATTGTCTCTGGATTCCTTCTCCCCACTAAAACTCCACCAGAAAGGACCACCTAAGGCTGGCATCTACATCTCAAGACTGATAGGCTCCCTAGCTTCCTGGTTTCCCCAACCACTTCCATGTGCTTCTTTCATATTCTATAGATAACCTGAGTGGAGAAGGGTGACAGCCCTAACTGGACTCGGGTTCAGGTCAGGAGGGCATGGCCTTTCCCCCACCATACAGGAAACAGAATGACCAGAAACTAGCCTTGTGTGGGTGCTTCCCAACTGTGCCTCTATGAAGTGCAAATCATACACTGTCCAGCATTTCCCTCCTGTTTTGTGTCACCCATAAGTAACATAACCATCTTCTTTCAAGGCTCCCTCATGTCTGTGAACACACTGTCACAGTGTGTTCCCTTGCTGCTCCCATCCAAGAAAAAGACCCTAGACAGGAAGGCATGTGCTGCTGTCCAGGCCCAGTTCCATCAAAATAACTGCATCCTAATGACTGGGCCTTTTGAAGTCCCCCAGCCATGTGCAGGAATGTCTCCACTCCACTCCTCCTCACTTTTGGGACACTGAATCACCAAGCACTCCCAGGGACACTGGAGCACTGAATCACCTGCAGAGTCACAGGGAAAGGGCTGTGCCTCACTTTAGAGTCAATGTGTTCCTGAAGCTTATTGCAGAAGGCCAGGGAGATGATGCAGCAGGTGAAATGATGCTATATACACAGCAAGACGATCTGAGTGCAATCCTCAGAACCCAGGTGAAAAAAGCTGAGTGTGGGTATGAATGTAATTCCAGTACTGGGCAGGTGGGGGGCAGGTGGATCCTTGGGACTGGCAGATGCAAGCATGCTGGCCTTCCCAGTGTGCAGGAGAGAAGGCAGGCAAGAAGCAGGGCTTGGAAGAACCAAGTCCAACCTGTGGCCTTTATGAATGCTGCCCAATACAAAGATCATAAAGTTGCATAGAACATTAGAGATTTACTTTGTAATTTGATTTTGCTGTTACCAAGTGTGAATTTTGGGGAAGACACTGTGATGAAATGTCAAAAGGTTGGGTGAGCCTGGTGGACCGAGTCCAGCAGAGACATGCAGCCTGCCTCTGGGCCATTATGTGAGAAGGGGACAGGCAAGGGCTAGGCAAATCAGGTGCTCCCTGGGAGGTTTTCCAGATGAAAGTAGACTCTCAAAGAGCCTAGCGCTGAGGTGGGGGATGGGCCTGCAAGGCCCTTATTAATAAATGAATAATTGGCCTAGCGTTCCCCTGATTGATGAGCATAGCAGCATGTCAGCATCTTGCACAGAAGGGCCACAGATAAATCTTAGCTGCGTGGCTGCTGTCACCACTTAGCCAGGGAGGGTGGGTGACTGGGAGACCTTGAAGATTGCAGTGTACCCACAGTATATGCTAGACTCTGACTTGGCTTTCCAGCCATGTATTCACTAAGACCCCAGGGCACCCTCTGAGGTCCCTGACACCTTAACGGGGAGTGGGACTACTTCCTCAGACTTAATCCACCTTCACAAGCCCAGGGCTTCCTCTCCACACATCACCATCAAAGGTGCCTAAAAGCACATCACTAGCAAACTCCTAGACCCTTACCCACCTTCACTGCCCCAGCAAGCAAGCAGGAGAGCATGCAAACCTCACTGTTCTCCCCCGCCCCCTACATCTGGCAGTCCTGCTTAGCCCAAGGAACAAAGAATGCTGCATTAAACTTCATCCTTTTCCTCCACTTTCCCCTGCTCAGCCCCTCCCCCAGCCCACACACTTTGCCCCTGCAGGCTACAAACAACCAAACCTAAGCAAGTGGAATGGATTGAGGTTAGGGCACTGTTGGGGCCAGAAAGGCCATGCCCATCTGCATCTTCAATGTGCATCTCTAGAGGAATGGCAATCTGGAGGACACGGCAGGCCAGGCTGCCCCTGGGGCATTTCCTCTCCCCTTGGAGCTTAGCCTGAAGCTGTGTATGCACACATAGTCACTGTAGCTTCTTTGAACACCGAGAGAGCACGCTTTCATGGCTTACAGGGGAATCCTCCCTCAGCTTGACAAGGACCAGTTTTTCTGAAATCCCTTCTGTTGCCGCCAAGGATGAATTCCACATCTCCCTTAAACATAGGCAGCCATTAGTGGGGTGGGGGTGGGGTGGGGGGGCACAGCATGGTGGTGCTCACTTGTAATCCCAGCAATCGGGAGGCAGAGGCAGGAGGATCAAGTTCAAGGCCGGGAGATAATTCAGTCAGTATAGTGCTTCCTGCAAACTTTTGAGGAACCCACATAGAAAAGCCAAGTGTGGTGGCAAAAGCTTGTAATCTAAGCACCTGGTGTGTGTGTGTGTGTGTGTGTGTGTGTGTGTGTGTGTGTGTGTGTGTGAGAGAGAAGAGAGAGAGAGAGAGAGAAGAGAGAGAGAGAGAGAGAGAACCATACAACCACACCCCAGTGCTTTGCTACAACCTGCCACATCTCCAGGATGTCACTTGTGGGCCAACAAGTCTTCCATAGGCATTGGGACCCTGTGTGGGCAGGCAAGTGGGAAAGGTGTTCCCCTGGCACCTGGCTTTTATCTGGCACTCTCTTTAGTTTCCAGGCCCTATGGTTGCCTCTATCAGAATAGGTCTTGATTTCTAGAAGATTTCTGAGTGAGTCATGCCGAATAGATGGCTGCAAAATAGTGTGAATGTGACAGTCCCAGGCAAGGGGTGGCTGAAGAAGGAGAAAAGCAGGGGCAATGGATTGATGCTCAGAGGCATAAAGAGGACTCCGACAGAGTGCTTGAAGAGTGGGTGAGCCTCTTGCTTGGCAGAGGTCAGTCACAGTGTAGGTGGGTGGGTGGGAGCGGGGAGAAAGGAAGAAGGAAGTAATTGTGAAGATGGTGGCAAGCAGTGAGGGCGGGCAGCCTGGCGAGAGTGAAAGGTGGACTTCAGGGCATCTGGAGATAAGTCAGCCTAGGCATGCCTGCACACACCAGCTTCTCTGCACACACATTCCCAGAAGAACCATGGTTTGTAGAGCATGGAGTCTGGGCAGTGCCCAAGTAAGTGTGGCCAGTAGGTCATGTGCACTCACAAGCTACCGCCCAAATACGCAGAAATGACAGCCCTCATCAGATAGTGTCTTTCTACACCTCCCATCCCTATATAGACAGACACACTCCCCACAAACAGTCACACAGGAAGGGAATTGAGCACAAAGCCCAACCCAGTCCACAAATGGCTTAGGCTACACATTGGTGCCATCTGGTGGTCACTTGAAGTACCTCCTAGGTTTCCAGGTCCTTGGCATTTGGGGGATGTTACATTACCTCTTTCTTGCCTTCTCTCTCTCTCTCTCTCTCTCTCTCTCTCTCTCTCTCTCTCTCTCTCTCTCTCTCTCTCTCTCTCTCACACACACACACACACACACACACAGTGAGAGGGAATAACTAGTGACTGTCTATGACAACAGTACTCCACACCCAAATGCACACTGGCCTCACAACAGAACTCCAGCAGGTACACTCAAACACAGACACGGTCATTACCACTCACACATTCTGCCACTTCTCACAAAAGCATATTTAAAGCATAGACATATAAATCTATGCTCTCCACCCAGCAAGGCACGAGCACAGCCAACATCTGTGTGTTCAGCACACAGCAGCAGCCCAATCTGTTTCCAGCACGAGTGAACCCCCACCCCCCAGTACAGCACCACAAGCTCCCACCTAGAGTAGACACCCACTTGCTTTAGGAATCTCCTCCTCTGTGCACAAATGGAGGTGTTAGGCAGACATCTCACTGGCTGCTTGCTTTTATAAACCTGGCATTCATCAGGGATAGGACAGGACAGGGGTGAGCTGCTTCTTTGCTTCCCTCATGTTAGAACCCAGGAGCTTTTTGTGTTAATATGATGGAGAAAATGAAATCCTCTCTCAGTTTGGACTGTCCCACATGGTGCTCTCTCTCTCTCTCTCTCTCTCTCTCTCTTTCTTAATAGCATTAGCTATTATTTGACTTCCTCCCCGACAGTCCATATTTCCCAGAAGGTACAAGATTGGGAGAGGGTGGTCATACAGCTGGGAGCCAGCAGTAAGGATCTGACTTCTTGCTCTGCCTGTGCTCTCTACAATATGGGGTGGGGTGCAATGCAGGCAGCTAGAGCAGGACAGATACACCAACCACCTCAGCCTGCTACTCCAGTCGCTCAGAAGCCTGTCCAGTCTGCTGAAGGAGGGGACCTTTCCATTGGCACAGCAGCAATTGGAAACAGAACGTGGGATCATTGGTTCTGACCCCACACTCCCAGGCTCTCTGAGCATTGTACTCTTCAGGCTAAACCTGATTTCTGTCTTTATTGGATCTCAAGACTACTGCTGGCAGCAAGTAGAAAGCCTTAGGAGGAAGAAGAGCCCCCCCCCCCCCATTGTGCTGTGCTGTGTGTGTGTGTGTGTGTGTGTGTGTGTGTGTGTGTGTGTGTGTGTGTGTCTGTGTGCAGGGCAGAGATTGAGGGCAGAATTGTTGGGATGTATCTAAGCATCCAGATACAAAGGACTGACTACAAGGAAGGGAAAGAGACCAGCAGGGCAGGCCCCTCTGCTTTCAGTCCTTTCAGTGATGCCTCAATCCCTATTATGCATCATGAAACCCAAACCAGGAACCTCAAAGGTGATGCTCTTCCCAGCCTACCAAGGGATTCTCATCACCACGGCTGCTGTAAGCCACTGTCTACAGAAGAGCAAGGCATATCTTGTACTTACAGCACGGGGGCAGAACGTGGAGCTGCGGATGGTGTGGGTGGCTCATCCCTCAGCCTGATGTGAGCTGCCATCACGGGAGGCATTCACACAGGAGAGTGCTGTGAGACAGCTTCCTGGATTGTGGGTGGTAGGTTAGACCTTTTCGTCTTCCCTTGAGTCTGTGACTCCCTGTCCCTGTCTTCCCTATCAGTAGGGATAGACTTTTTCAGATGACTGTCTGACAAATTCCAATAGACTATACATAATTCTCAAGCAGGCCCTAGTCTAGAGAGGATCCTGATCAGTGTTATCTGCCCTCAGTCCTGTGGATCAGGAAGAGGGGAGAAGACACTCAGCTCAGGAATGTGTTTTGAATAGATGAGTGAATACAAGGCCAGGCATCAGTTCATGTCCCCACTGAGACTTTCTCCTGTCCCAAGACCAGTCCATGTGCCAGAGAACCCGCAGTTCCTAAGAGTCTTCCACTCTATTGGAGGTCCAGCCCAGAGTCCCATGGGAATATCCTGGTCTTGTGCCTGGGATCCCAAATGTCTTTGTTACCCTCTCATGTGCCCCTAGCTCAGTCAGAGCAGATCCCAACTCATCTGGAAAGGCATAAACCCAAGAGCTCAGAGCACCACCCATGAGCTTCATCTCCTGGCTGATGTGGCATTTTGGAAGTCAAACTGGTACCCCCCAGCTAGGTGTCAACTGTATTACAGGAAGATTTCCTGAAGCTAGGGTTTAGAGGAAAATGTGCCATATCCACCAAGAGAGGCCAGGCTTGGCACCATAGTGAGAGTTAGGAAGGTGAAAGGCCCCATCCCAGCTGTCACAGTGATCTACTGCAGGTTCTTAAGGGATATCGAGGCACAGCAGGGCTAACATGAGATGATACATGATAGCATTTGAGGTACATTGCATGGAGGATCATGGGACACACAGGGTCCTAAGTCACCAGGACCACCAAGGCTGGTGGTATCTACTCCTTGAAAGCTCAGTTCTGACTTTGACCCTTAGCCCTGTTCCCTCTGCCATGAGTTCACACACAAGCTATTCTAGCAAAAAGCTTATAAAACCTTTGCATGTGTATGAGAATAAGCGTAAGCACACTTGCATGCCCTTGTACCTGCATGATAAAAAAACCAAACATCCAGGCATGGGCGAGCACCCTCCCTCCCCTAGGTCCTCAGTAAAGCCATCTTCTAGGCAGAAGTTCCATCTGAGGGACACACAGTCCCCCTCCCCACACAGAGGGAGTGGCCTAGCTTCAGGGCAAAATTTATCATCATTATCCTAATATCATCTCCAGTCTCGGCAGTGGCAGTAGCTAAAGAAAATACCAAGGCTTAAGTCGGGGCGCAGGAGAGAAAGTCAGGAGATAGGAAATATGATTTATGACAAGAATCAATGCAATCATAATACTTCGTGCTTATGAAATTGGGCTGTGCCTCCTGGGCCCACACAGGCCCACTTCACTTCAACCCTGCCTGTCACCAGAGCTAGGGAGTATGGGCGGAGGAACCTAAATGATGTACACTATCTACCTCCTTGCCAGCCCTCCTTGGAAATAGTAGGGTGCAGGGTGTTATCCAGAGGGGCAGTGGAGGGGAGCTAGTGACAAATGACACCAAGCCGGGTCCCAGGCACTTTGCTGGTGCCTTGATCTGCTTGACCTGTACTGTTCCAGAAACCCAGGAAAGGCAGTTGAGGTAACACATCCTCAGCGAAGGACTGGAACGAAGCAAGCTGCTGGCCATTGCTGAGCTAGTCTGCTTTCTCGCTATTCCAGGATCAGGTTAGCATAAAGGCTAAAGGTAACTGTTGCCTTGGAAGACGGACAAGAAGCTCCACCCAGAACATGTGATATCCAGCATCCAGCATCCTACCAATAATGTTATCCTGCCATACTCTATGCAGGCCCTAGTGTGTGGTGCTGCTGGTGACTACAGTGACCGAGAAAGTAGTGATGAAGGTGGTGATGGTGTTGACAGGAGGTTACATCACAGTGTTGACTGTGAGTGGTGACCATGTGGCAACAGCAGTAGCCATGTGTCTTCCTAGGTACATGTGTTTCTCCTAGGGCTGAGGTCAGATTAGCCATGCAGACTCTGTGGAAAGGCCTGAGACCAATCTCCTTCCTACTTCCCAACTTTTCTAGAACAGAGCCAAGAATTTCACACCCTAGCCCAGCATCCTGAGAAACCCTGGGATCAGGTGATCTTTTTGTATATCTGGGTGTGAAGATACTTATCTCCCTGCTTCAAAACTCTCTGAGCTCCATGACAACTCATTTGAGCTAAAGATAAGGGCCAGTGGACAGTGGAAACATGACACTCAGGTGGATATTGATCACCTATGGTCAAACCCCACAAGGTAGGGGGCCTCCTTCCAGGGCATCTCCTCCAAGATCTCTTAGCACATGCAGGGCTTCCTGTAGCGGGCAGCTGGCTGAAAGAATGCCATTAGGAGCTAGCTTGTGGCTGTATTTGCTGAATTCAACAGCAAGGAATAAAACAGACTCCGGGAAAGAGGTATCTGAAGGGGTGCTGGGGCTCTGGAGGATGTATCTTTGCTGAAGGGGAAGTAGAGTTCCACCAGGGGAATCCTTGGGGCCCAGCATCTCAAGGTACTTTGAATAGGGCTGAAGGAAATCAAGTCCAAGAGGAAGGTGTGGAGCTTTGGGTACGGATTTTCCCAGCATGTCCTTTGCTATTGGACACTGGAGCTCTGGCCAATTCTGCAAGCACAGCTAGTCTGTCCTATCCACCAGGCTCTCATGCCACTGCAGGACTATTTCTAATAGGAGAAGGTGGACAGAGGTGACATCTTAGGAGCAAGAAGAGTTGTAAGGAGGTATCCATTGGGCAGACCCCAGATAGACCGTTCAGCCTGCAAGCAAGCATCAAGAGGGCCGGTAGACTAGGGAAGAGCAGGCAAGGCAGAGACAGTGAGATGGGGGATGGGGCTCAAAACCTGAGGTTACAGGGCAGCCCAGCAGCTGGGTTTGGGGTCAAGGTGATTGTGCTGGTATTTCAAAGGGCATCCTGGGCCAGCACCTGCCTTGACAAGACCTCAGGAGCTCAATAGTCTTTCCAAACCTAATTAGTGTTTAATGGTCTGGAGAGACACAGCATCCACCGTCACTGGCCGCACCATGGCCGTGCTGTCCAGCCAAAGGTTCTTAATTAACCTTTAAGAAGCCAATCTGCTAGGCTGCCATGAGAGGTCACACATCTGTCCCCACTTGAATGCTCACATGTAAGGACCACACTGTCCCATGTATGATTTCCGAGGGTCATTCTAATCACCCCCTGAAAGCAGATTTTGGGGAATGTAACTGGGATGTGCGTAGCTGCAGGCTGCTGGCCTATGGCTGGCATGGCGGGACGACAGTGCTAGGAAATGAGCAGGCACGAGGGAGACTCAGATGCCAGCTGCCTTCAGGAAGTGTGTTCAGGCTGGTTCCTCATGAGTGACAGAAGGGCATGTAGGCAGCCTGAAGAGACAGGCCCTGCCTATGGGCACAGGGGTTACTGAGCCTTCCAGCTGTTCCTGGCTCAGAAGTTTGCTGCCTGAGGCAAATATGGGACAAAGCAGGAGTGGAGAAATGGAGGGAGAGGGTTGGGTTCTAATCTCAGAGAGCTGGAGGTTTTGGAGGATGAGCTAGGCCATGTGTACTGACAGTGACCAAGGGATGTGGGAACATGTCTGGCTTTGGGCTAGAGATCATGCCAGGACGAATAGCTGACTGACGTCCAGAATGTACCAGGAGCAGGATCTGAATGACCAGATAGAATTAAGGATTACCTCACAGGACTGCAAGCCAGTGGAATCTCTAAGAAGAGGATGGAGACAAGGCAAGGGACCAGTGGCACCTACACATGTTAAGCAGAAGGAAGACATGGGTCTACCTGGCCAGAGGTAGATCAAGGAGGATTCATGATGCAGATGAGAGAGCATAGCTTCTTACCCTTGAGCACACACACTACCTACATGCCACATGTGCAGCACACACATCCCATGCCACATCTATGTGTAGAGTCACCTACACACACACAAGTGTGCACACACATACATACCCACACACTTTGCACACACTTATATGCGCATTAATCACAAATCTACTGCCTGCCACACCCACTTAGGTCCACTCACCCAACATGTGCCCACCCAGGCTTCTGTAATCACCTGCCCCTCACCCCACTCTCCAGCTTTCACAAACACATGCTAATACTTGCACCCAAGCCTGACACGCTTGCAGGCAGTGCCCATGACCCAGAGACCCTGGCATGTTCCAGAAGGAGAACCATGATCGATGCTTATTAATGAAGCTGCCCTGGAGATGGCTAATTGATGGTGGTGTGCGGCTGTTGTCTGGAATTTAACCTGATTCATCATTTAGCCCGTTGGAGGCCGGAGAGCTGTGTTAATGAATGCCAGGAAAACAGGCTTAGACGAGCTGGGTGCAGGCTCACATTAGAACACTGGAGCAAAAGGGGCAGAGGGAGGGAGAAAGCAGGGAGGGGGGATGATTAAATCTAAAGCCCAGAGACAAAACAAATTCCAAAAAGCAAATGTCGCTGCCTGCTGTTCAGAGGATGACTCAGGTTTGCTCTCGGCGGCCGGCAGACATCACCAATTGTGGTGTGGGGATTAAGAGCAATTTCCTCTTCATTTGTCATTTTCTTGGTGTGGGCTTTCTCCCCTGGCCTATGCTGAAGCTGAAGCCTTGGGAGAGAATTAAGAGGGTTGAGACTTGGGGAGGGAGTGGAAGAAACCTGGCTGGGTAAGGGAACAGACAGGGGGATTCAGCATGTGACTCAAGTAAGATGAGAAAATGAGGAGGCAGGCAGGGAAAGGATAGATGACACAGAAAAGGGTGTTTGTCCAAGTCCCTGGCTCTGCTCCTATCCCCTCTTCATTTCTACTCTGCTAGCTTGTCCAGTAGGCTCCAGGTCTAAATCTTCAGTAGTGTTGTGGGCTGGAAAGTCAACTGTCGTTGCAGAGAGGCCCTGTGAAGGCAGGACAGGTGTCAGTCCTAGGCACCTGATGGTTGAAGGAGAATCATGGATATTTTTTCAAGAAAACACAAGGACTTCAGGTGTGAAGAACTGCTCAACCACGGAGCACTGCCTTGGGAGGCAGGAGCAGTAGCAGCAGCAGCAGCGAGCAAGGGGAGATGAGACAGATACACATTTGGAAGAGGAGACTAGCCTCACAATCAGTGATCAACTAAAGCGCGCCCATGTTACCCTAAGATGCCCACATGTCCATCTCCCCTCCCCAGGCAGGTCTCCACTAGTCAGACTGAGAGGACTTTTGCAAGCTGGTAGTTAGTTTGTCCCTGCCAGTGAAGGGCTGTGTGCCTATCGATTCAGGAATCAGTCACGATGCTGTGCAATGGGTAGAAGTATAAAGTCCAAGTCATAATTGCTTAAAACATACTCAGGAAAATAGCTATCGAAGTTCACACCCAACAATCCAGGGTTCTGAAGCAGGAGGACTGTCATGATTTTGAGGGTAGCCTGCTCTACATAGTGAGTTCAAGGACAACCTAAGCTACATGCATGAAGACCTGATTTCAGTCCTCAGCATTTACTGAAAAAGTTGGCTATAATGCCACACACTTCTAATCTCAGCATTCAGGAGGAAGAGGCAGATTGATCCCTGAAGCTCACTGGCCAGTGAACCTAGCCAAATCAGCAAGCCCAATGTACAGTGGGGCCCAAGAAGAATGGAGCAGAGTGGGCTTTTAGTAAGCCTCATTCTTCTAAAGACTGGGCAATGAACACTGGTGTGTGTGTGTGGGGGGGGGGTGGTCATAGATTAGGACCTGCTCACTGAGATATTCAATAAGCATTGGTGGATGAGTGAATGAATCAGTTTTGTGGTCCATTGAAGAAATGGGCACAGGTTCTGATAGACCAAGTAGAGAGGACAAAGCTGGGACAAGAGCAAGGGACAGGCCCTTGGGAGGGGCAAATAACAGGTACCACAATCTCTGACATTTGGAAGAACATGCTTCTTGGTCATACATGGCCTTCCCACCATAATCTCAGCCTTTCCTCAGAGGGGCAGGGTGAGCCACAAGAGGGCAGGAGGGGAAAGGATGGCTGTGGGACACTGCTAGGAGTTTTCACTAAGCCCCATGCCCCTGCATCTTAGGAAGGTATGCCTTAAGTAGTTGCTGTCCTCCATGAGCAAGTATACTGCAAAGCTAGACCTGAAATCTGGGCTGCTTTCATCCAGAATTATCCATCCACTGTTTTTCAACCATCATGCACCCCCACCCTAAAGAGGGTTAGTGACCCAGCCTGGCTGAGCGGCTAATTAGCTTGGTTTCCACGGCAGCGGTGCTTAACTAAGACTGTGAGGATCCTCCTACCTCTGCCAGCACAGCCCTGATGGATGAGTGGGAACAGTAAGACTAAGATGGACAGGGAACCCTCAGCACTGAGGGACTCGGAGTCTTGACAGGGATAAAGGACCACTAAATACCGGCTTCCTTAGGGTCAGAGATCCATGGACTCCATTTTGGCAACCTTCTACTTCATCTGCCCTAGCCCAGAGAGGAACCCCAAGTACTCCTCCCCTCCTCATTGTATCATGGAGGTTCAGAGCACAAGGGCCACCAAACACCAACCGGGAGATCTCTGTACTGGAAGCAGCAGTGGGCTTGGGCTTGGCTTATAGCAGGACATCTGACCAGTCTAGGGCATGGGACAATGGGGGAAACCTTCCTTCTAACACTTTAGGTAAAAGGGCAGTGGACTTTAAACAAATTCCAGGGAAACAAGGAAAAGAAGGCTCAGAGGAGGAGGAAGGTGAACAGACGGAAGGAGTGTGGGCAGCACAAGCCGCCCACCAACAGAACAGCCTCCCAGTGCTGTTGCTGCTACTGGCTGGACACCGTAGAGCGGAGAAGCCTGTTGCATAGCAACTGCCAGGCAGCCTGCTTGGAGGGCTGGACCAAAGAGGATGTGTAGGCTGCAAAGGGGGCTGCCTGGACTAAGGGCTCTGCATCCCACACACTCTCCTAGACCCCTTGCCAGGTTTGGCCTGGGGCATGCATGGGATCACTTAGGAAATAAGATGGACAGCTATAGCATGGGATAATTGATCAGTTTGTCCAGTACCTTCCTGGCATCAGTTCTGGACTCCCATCTTCCCACAGGACTAGAGGGGGCAGTGTACCAGAAAACAGTGGCTGATCTTGCTCTAATCACCTGTCTGGCATCTCTCAGGCCTCTTTGAGTTCACCTCACTCCATGCTCTTGCTCCAAGAGGTCCTGGTGGAATTCTATCTTGTCTCAAACAAGCAGGGAACACACAGCCCACAGCACACTCAGACCCTGCCAGTCTTAGCAAACAGCCTACCTCTCCCCTCACCTAGTGACTAGCCTTACTCTCATACCCTCTTTGTTATCCCTGTTAACCGTCCCCACCCCCATGCTCTCCAACCCTAATCCCATGCACCTTGAGAGTTTGGGTTTCAAGAAGGAACAAAGGACATAATGTCCACTATGTGGTTATGGAAAATTCAGGAGCATAAGAGATACTTACTTGCCACGATTCACCCATGTCCTACCCAGGTGCCCAGCTCCTACCACACGCTGGACTACACAGGTCCTTTCTCACAGCCAGAAGGTCCATTCCTATGATAGGATCCAGCCATGTTCCCAAGGCAATTAGAAACTCTGCTGCTTCTGAGCAGCCATCCTTGAAACCCAACACTGTTGACAGTGCAGAGCAAAGCATCGAGAATCAGTGATGCACGGGGCAACAGGTGTGAGGGCCAAGGGGATGGCTCAGTCAGGACAGTGTTTGCCATGCAAACCTGCAGACCTGAGTTTGATCCCCGGTACTCACATAAAATGCCAGGCTCACTGAAGTGCCCCTGTAATCCCAGTATTGGAAAGGCAGGGCCAGAAGGATTCCCAGGGTTTACTGGTCAAGGAGTCACACTTAATCACTGAACTCCAGGGTCAGTGAGAAATCTTGTCTCAAAAAGTAAGGTAGAGAGCAATGGAGAAAGATATTCTGTATTGGCCTCTGGCCATTGTACACCATGCACAGCTGCACACACATGTGTACATAACACATACAAAGTCACAGGTGTAATCAAGTGGACTCAATCATGGAAGGCTTGCAAGAAGTAGAGGCAAAGTCTTAGGATTTACTTTATGATGAAGTAAGGGATAAAGGAGGGGGTTATACACAGAACACGGCAGTCTCAAGCACTTTCCCAAGGAATATGTCAGGGGCCTTAGCTGGCAGGTCAAATGAAGAGGGGACTAAAAAGAGGTGAAGAACTTGATAGGGCTGATGTGTCTTGACCCAACAAGCATCAGATGGCCTCCTTGGATCAGAAAGCAAGGACAGAAGTAAGGTTTATTTTTTAAAAATCTTGTCTGGAGGGCTTGCATTTCAATGGGCTCTAGATTTGCATATTTTAACTATAACCCTGTTCTTCTGTCTGGTCGGTACTGCTGGCTGTCTCTCTAAAGGGCGATCACTGCTTCACTAAACCCTTCCTAATCCAAAGGTACAACACTGCCGCTCGCTCAGCTGGAGGGCAGAGGATTAAAAGGGCCTTTCTCTTTGGTCTGGAAACAAGTCTGAAGGTGGGTGACCCACTTCCAGCCTCCAGGCACTTCTGCTAGACCCAGGGACTAGGATGATGATGCCACTTGAGAGAGGACTTGGTCATCTATTTGATGAGTATGGTGTGTGTGTGTGTGTGTGTGTGTGTGTGTGTGTGTGTGTGTGTGTGTGTGTGTGTGTGTGTGTGTTCCCCTGTCAGTTGCCATGCTCACATGTGCATAAGGTCAACTCCAGGTTTGACAGTTTAAATATTCATATGATGGATTTTATTCATCTCTTCCTCCAGCCCCCTTTCCTCTAGCATTGGAACCTTTCTTCTCAACAAGTCCCCCTTGTACTTTCAAAATGTGGACTGCTTCATGAGTCACCCTTTTTCAGGGGCCATGGTAATTCTGGGCCTTTTCTTGGCCTTGGTATATGCAATGCTGAAGTGAACACAATTTACAATTTTGAGACAGGGTCTCTCCTGGCTGTGGGCCTTCCTTACAGAGTGGAGACAGACATTAAAACAAACCATCAAGTCTAGAACTAGAATATTCCATCAGTGCCACAAAGCAATGAAAGAAAAACTGGGGGAGGTGGAGCAGACTTGAAAAGACACCTGATATATATTGCAGGACAAGGAGGAGAAGCCAAGACCCACAGGAGGGATGGGAGGCTAAAAGCAGAAAACAGATCAATAGCAGCTATACCCTAGGCAGCCCTGTAAGTCCGTACCCTGACAGGTGGCCAGCTGCCCTGGACAAGCCATTTGGTGGGGTGCTATGGGTACCACTGGGGGTGTCCAGAGGCCTCACTGATGGTGAAAGGCATGTTTCCTTGAACCTCTAGTCTTCTCTTATGGAGTGAACCATATGCAATTTACTAAGGAAGCAATTAAAGCAGTAATATATGCAAATGATGCACACAGCCTCCATATTTCCCCTGACAGCCTTCCTCACCTGGGCAATGGAAACCCCAATCTTCTCTTCAACTTTGCCCAAGCCTGTGACATACAACCTGGGAATCTAACCCAGCATCACATGAGATCTTGACCTCTTGGCGGTTTGGGATAAATACTTTTGCCTTTAATGTGTTAACTTCATTATTTGCATGAAGGTAAACTTCCGGGAAGGCAGCATGGAGAACCACATGCCTTTGTTCTCCAAGAATTCATGGGGAAGTTCCATTCTCTGACCATAAAGGGATGCTCACCACTGGACTTGCATGCATTGGCTGCCTATTCTTAGTCTCTATTCTCAAAAAGTGCCTGCAGTTGAGAAGCATGGTGGCTCTGGAGAGGTGAAAGCAGGAGGACCGCAAGTTTGAAGCTAGGGTGTACTACATGATGCAATCCTATCAAAGGGTGTGTGTGGAGGTGAGGACAGGGGTTGAAGTATGTCTTTTAAAGAAACATTTTGAGTAGCATCCATACTCTCAGAAGGCACACTTGCTCAGTATTTAGGGTGGTGACCTTGGAATTCTTTGAGTTTTAGCTTTGAACTGTGTTTTTTAAATGATGTTCTGGGACATGGTTCTGGTTTGGGATCTTTGCTCCTGCAAAGGCTGCCCTTTCCACACACTGATCCCCACACATCTGTATCATGGCTGTTATCTGTGCCAACCAGCGGTGGACAAATGAGAGGGATCAGGACGGAACACACTGGTCTTACAGCACCCGGGGCTGTCTGTGCTGTAACATGGCTGGTCATATCTCAGAAGTCTGTGCCCTTTACACCAGTACTGACCATGTCCCAGAGACAACATTCCACACACAAAGTCACTTGTCCCTGCAGTCCTCATCTGCAAACCAGGAAGCATTTAGGGCTCAAGGACTGCCAGTGGGAGGGGGAACCCAGAATGGAACACAGAGGGACAGCCGTTTGAAATCAGGCCAACTATGCTTCTTCCTACACTGCAGGGCTATTTCTGCCCACAGACACGGGAAGCAGGAGAGGCTAATCTTGCCTGTCCTATAATGGGTACTACCTTCCTGTACTCTTTTACCTTCTTTCATCCTGATTCCCAAGCCAAAATGAATTCTTTCAGGCAACGATTACTACTAACCATGCACATGTGCTTCAGGGATGCTCAGTTGAGAGGTTGGGTCCTGAGGTACCAGCTTCTGGGAAAGGCCCATGACCTAATGAGAAATGATCCCACTGTCATCAGGGAAATAGAAGCTGGATGAGTACATAAGAGGACAATTCTTGGTCACCTCCAGAATTGGGTTTTGACAGCTGTAAGGCAATGAGGAATGCAGGAAGGCTCAGTCTCACCCCAGATCTCCACACCAGCCTTCAGGGTGTAGACTGCTGCAGAAGGTGGACATCTCTGCCTCTGGTGACAGGGCACAGTTGATTGTTCAGGGACCTGTGGATGTCCATGCTGGCCCTGCTCTAGAGATGGTATTCATTGCAGCCCAAGGAACCCTTCACAGGTTGGGGAGAGTGAGTTGACACAAATCAAACCATGCTCTCACATGAAGCCAGTGAGCAGCCGGGCAGGTACTAGGAGGAACTGGAGTGAGGGTGCTAATCAGAGCCATCCTCCTGAAGATAGATGGGATCAGGCAGCAGAGACCTTCGAGGAGCAGATGTGGCAGCACAGAGCAGAGAGGAGGCCACAGGGACGTAGAAGGGGAGACAGAGTCGGGAAAGAGCCTGGCCTGGCCTGTCTGTCAGTCTGTCTGCCCATCAGCCACAGGTCTCTACCTCTGCAGAGAGCCATGCTGGACAGGTGAAGCCTTTTGACCAGCTCAATCATCGTATTTATTCTAATTGTATCGTAATCGTCCCCAAGGAGCCTGGTTCAAATGAGCTTGACATTATTAAAATTTTAATGCCCAGTTTTCATAGCTGAATGAATATTTAAAGGGTATGTCCCAGCGTACGTTATGATGATGAAGAAATTAATGGAATGTCTTGTTTAATGCATGGCTATGTGTTGATGCAAAGAGTGGCAGAGGGAGGGGCAGGGGACAGGAAGACAGAGCTGGAGGGAAGGAACTGGGAAGGAGCCACCTGCCTGCCCACCCTCTGTCATTGTAAGGAGCAAAGCTGGCCGTAAGTCCTAATCTGGTGAGGCCAGCTCATTCCATACACATTTCTCTCCCCACAGCAGAACCAGGAGTTGACAAGGTGTGGCAAGGCACAGGAAAGGTCCAGCTCCTTTGTGGCCCCAGCCACCTGTGCAGAGCTCAGAAACTACCACACTCAAGCCAAATCAGTTTGCTCTTTCTGGAAAAAGACAACAGTTCCCATGTAGTCTCCACAGAGGACTGTAACAGGAGCCTCTAGCTCCTTGGGGAACTGTTCCTGATCCAGGGAAGACCACCCCTGGCCGGGCTGCCACCCTGAGCTAGCCTGGAGGGCAGGATCCAAAATGAAGAACACACCTTAGGAAAATGACATGCAGTGGTTTTCTTGGGGCCATCACACTGTTTCGGGTGTGAATGGGTGACAGGAGACTATGTGAAAAGAGAAAGGCAAAAACCAATGGGATCCTGAGACCTGGCTTAGGCCTGAGGAATAATGTTTGCTACAGGGAGAGTGTAAGGCTATTGTCCCTTTGGGTCTTCTTTGCTCATTCTTCACTCCACCCCACCCCCACTCTCCCTTTCCTTTGGTGTCCTCCTGGCTTCTCCTTGCCCTCTGCCACACTTGGCCTTGTCATCTCTCATCATCTCTGTGGCCTGACTTGGCACCTTCCACCCAAGATAGCTTTCTCTGTCCACTCTTGCTTTCTTCAGGTGGGACCAAGGCTTGATAAGGCTGGACCTGTCAAGGGCCAGGCCTGTTCCTGCCCCCTGCAGAGAGCCTGTTTTAGCTGGGAAACCTCCACACTATAGTCTGACATTTGACTTCTGCTGCAAAATAAGAAAGTCTGGGTCTGTATGTTATCTGGGTCACCCTGGCTAGCATTTGAGGGAAGCCCTGCAAATGCTGGTTGGAAATGGCCGCCCTCGGGTGCAATGGGAATGACAAGGTGGCTCCAGGAAGCTCACCTCAATGGGAACCAAGTCATTTCTACTCCAGTCTATGTAGAGAACCCACGGGTGCCCAGCCTGTGGCTGAGGTTTAAGTGACAGTACAGTAAACATCTGGACTCCCACCACCAGGAATCCCTCAGTTAAGTTGGGGAGAGATATAGGGGGCAATGAGGAGTGAGTGAGCCAGTAATAAACTTTAGGGGAGGTCTAGCTGTATTGTCCAGGCCTGGCATGGGATGAAGGATTCTTTAAGGTGATATTTCAGGCCTAACTCTGGCATGGAAGGTTGGGCATTCTGAGTGGCCCGATACTGAAGACAGCCAGGGAGTGGCTGCAAGAGGGCAGGCTGTCGACTAGAGTGGATGGCTCCATGTATAAGGAGAAAATTTCACCACCTTTCAGTTTGCCATGGTAAATAGGTTGCATCATGTCAGAAAGATTTCTGGCCCAGACACTGGCAAACTGTAGGACTCTTCTGAATCACACTGGCCTAGAACTCAGACCCTCCTCCCAGAGGCAGAACCATCTTCCCCCCACATGGTTGCTAAGGATAAGGGCTCTTTTCACACACACACACACACACACACACACACACACACACACACACACACACACACACACACACAGAGGCCTTGTTCATACCTCTGCCTGTCTTACTCAGCCAGACTGACTCCCCCACCAGTGCTCTTCATCTTGGCTAGGATCTTCCTTAGGCCACCCCTGAGGCCATCTCACCTGGCTCCCAGCATCTTCCAATCCCAGAGGCAGCAATCTGGAACACTGGGTTCATCTAATGCTTCCATTCACCATCTATATAACTCTGGGCTGGCATCCTAATATCTTTGAATTTTTGCTTCCTTGACTTAAGTGACTCTACTCCCATATTCTAGAAGTTATCACAATCTAGCAATATAATGCATATAGCAGCTGTGGGGTCTTGGGCAGTCTAAGCCCCACACCTCTTGCAAGTGTATTTCCACCCTCAAGTGTGCCTTTTTTATGGAAAAGGGTGGGTTCCCTGTAAGATCTTTCCCTCAATCAGACCACATGGACTAGATTTATTCATTTGCTGGGGCTGCTGGGTACAAGATAGTTGTGTGGTTTAAATTACCAAAATGTATTTCTCACTGCCCTGGGGGCTGGAAGTTCTAGAACAAGGCGTGAGCAGGTTTGGTTTTGAGTGAAGTCTTTCTTCATTGAAGAGGGTCACCTTGCTGTGTCCTCACACGGCCTTTGTCTGTGTGCATAGGACCCTGTGTTTCCTCTTTGTCTCATAAGGACAGCAGCCATGTGAGACTTGCCATTATCACTCAATGTAACTGTAGTCACCTCCCTGATGTTCTTTGTTTTTCCAGATACAGTTATAGTGAGGGCTTATAGCTTCACTGTATGAATGACCATTGCAAAATTCAGTCCATGATGGAGTCCCAGTTAGCCTTAATGAGTGACAGATGTTGGAGTAGGGCACTGCAGGTCTAAGGAATGAACTTGAGGGAGGAAGATAAGGAAATGTGGGGTGGAAGCATGCAGGACATAGTGGAAGTGGCTTCTACACCAAAAACATTCACACAATTTGGTGGCCCAAAGAAACTGCTCCAAACTGCCCTCACTACTTGGATGTTTTGTATTCTCCACTTACTGTTTGGCCCTTAGGCTGAGGTACCTGACAGAAAATCCATGAAAGCTAGTCACTATGTTGTCCCTGCATCTCTTGGTGGCATCCCAGTCAGGCTCCTCCCAGCAAGATATTGATAATTTTTCTGACCTCAGAGAACAGTCTACTTTGAAAGCACAACGGCTGGAGAGACAGGTGTGAGAGAAAACAGTGGTCATAACCAGGTGCCAGGGTCCAACTCTGTTAAGTCCTCAGATAGGGAGGGGGAATGTACAGGTGGGTGACAGCCAGGGCTATAGCTCAGTGTTGGGCACTGACTAGCATGCAAACAGCCTTAGCTTCAACCCCCAGTGAGATGCTAAGCTCCAGACAGCAAGCCAGGAGTGACAAAACTCTCCCCTGGCTCTCTTCTCCCATAGTGAGATTCCTGGCGGGTCTTCTAGACCTTTCTTTTCCTTCAGAGTTTGGAATGGACTGTCTTGCTGGGGATCCAAAAGCAGCCTGTCACACTTCCACACGCTGGCAGTTTGCTGTAGTATGACGCTCCTCCTGTGGCTGAGGGGCTGGAGGTTTCATACAAACCCCCTTCTAGGACTGTCAATCATGACCCGGTGGCAAAGCAAGACAGCCCGGCCCCCAGACGCCTGTCTTGCTGGCCTTGGCTCCTGCATCTCCTTCCCTGTCTGCCCTCACTCTGAATCCTGCGTGCTGCCTCTGTCCTTCCTTGCGTGGCTTTGCCCTTCCCCTGGCCTCAGCTTCACCTTGCTGAGTCACAAACATCCTCCCCGCAACCCCCAGTTGTCTCGATGCAGCCAAAACTCACTTCAAATCCTAGACCGGAAGGCAGTAGGCAGCTTGTGACTGCTGGTCCAGGCCCTGTAAGGGAGGGGAATTGGCAACAAGGTCTTACGGTGCAGTGGAAGCAAGTGCAGAAATAGCCTTTTCAGACACTGCCAAAAGGTGGCCTGGAAAAGCACATGACTGTCTCTTGGCCTCAGCTTCTCTGTCTTTAAAATGGGGTGCTTCCGCTGCTTCTCCTTGCCTCTTGTGGCCTGTTCTTGTGAGAGAAATGCAATTGCAAAGGGGATCGTGGAGAGGCATACAGGAGAAACATGGTGAAGACATAAAGAACGTCGCATTGTGTGGTTTCTATAATTTTTATTGTCTGAAATACGGCGGGAACCCAAGGCTGGAGAGGCCACCTCAGAGCTGGGCTTTAACCTGCGGTTTGAACCAAGATGCTTGGAGTTCAGAGACCCCTAGTGGCCAAATGTAATATTGCACCAGTTCCAGGGAGAGGCCCGCGCAGTCTAATGCCTCAGTGCCCTGACAACAAACCCACAAGCACAAGAAAACTGGTGGTGTCTGCTCCACCCTCAGCGGACCTCTCTGACTGCCTTCGGGAACCCCAGCCTTGAGCTCCTCTCCAAACACAGATATGGGAACCAAGTCCTCCGACACCTCTGTCTCACAGCCAGGCTTAGAGATGGCAGGGTCTGAAGTCAGATACCCACAGGGACCAACTCGCTCTGGCAAAACCAGTTGTACTGAGGGACATAAGGCTGGACCACAAGTGTGCCTCGGGTACAGGAGGGCCTTCTGGGTAAAGAGAGGAGAAATAAGCATGCTATCACGCCCAGATTCTGGTATAAGGCTATTGAGAGCTAGTCAAAGAGAGAGGAGTCCTATAGCTTCTCCAACCCAGAGTACCTCCCCCCATTCACACACACACACACACACACACACACACACACACACACACACACACACACACACACACACACACACACACACACACACACACACACACACACACACACACACACCGTGCGCGCGCAATACTGGGCTTTGGAGCATGCGGTGGTAGACGAAGACCGGTGGAACTTTGGGGGAATGCACCTGCTTGTTTCTAGGTGTGTGAGTTCCCAATGTGGGTGTGTCCTACACACTGGCATCTGTGCACTTGAGCAATTTGGTTCCAGGCTCCCTGTAATGATGTTCTCTTTACTCTGTTGCAGATGAACCGGCCGATCCAGGTGAAGCCTGCGGACAGCGAGAGCCGAGGAGGTAGTAGCTGCCTGCGCCAGTCCCCTTCACGTGAGGGCCCACTTGTCTCTGACCCTTCCCCTTCTCCTCCTTTCTTCCCACCCTGTCCGGCTGCAGCGACTCCCTACCTCTTCCTCTTCCTGCCGCTCCTCCCACCCACTGAAGGCTAAGGGCAGGCCTTTGTTGTTCTGGGTGACTGATGTGGAAAGACAATAGGGAGGGCCTAGGAGACTGGGGCCTGCAGACAGGAGGAAAGGGTTTAATACTTGTCTAAGCAACCAAGGAACCATGTAGGAGTTATCCTTTCCCATTCTCTTAGTTAGGAAAAAAGAGTGTGCCTGTCTGGGTGCTGTCAAGAAAAACCCACTGTGATGGGATTTGAACACTGCTTGGTTAGGAGAGATGCAATGCTTGTGATCTTGTTCCAAGAAGAGTCAAGGCTGTGAAGGAACACACCTGAGCGGGGCTGTGGTGAGGGTGCAGGTCACACAAGGCAAGCATGGGGATAAAGATCGAAAAGGTGGATCCAAGCAGGCAGACAGATGTCTGGAAGGGGACAGAGGTTTGACCCACAAATGTTCACCCCATGAACACACATGTGTGCACACACATGAAAGAGATAGATGATAGATAGATAGATAGATAGATAGATAGATAGATAGATAGACAGACAGATAGATGGATTACCCAAGGAGCTCAGCATTGGGAAGACAAGACATGTGGCCAGCCAGGGACATCTCTGTTACCAGGCAACAATTCTTGTGGAAATTCAGTGACTTTGTAGCAATATTGTTTCCCCACCTCAGCTCCAGGGTGATCTGTGCCTGCCCTAGGCACAGCCCATTCTCTAGGTACTGCCTGGGTAAGATTCAACCACGCTACAATGTGAAAAGAAGAGAAAATGATAAAGAATACCTCCAGCAACAAAGGTCAAGCCTCTGTCACCCAGGCTTGGACTCTGTCCACAGCCAGTTGCCTTTCCCATGGTACTGAGTGCACAAGCTTACCTGAGAGAAAGGAGGAGATGCCTCAGCATGAGAGGGAAGGGAGCCCCTGCTAGGGTCCAGACTAATAGTCTTGCAAAGGAGTATGCTGCCCTTTCTGCTTCACAGGGAGCCTACCTTCAGCCCCCAACGTCACACTTACTTTTCACTTGCCTGACTTCAGCACTGAATAATGCCTCAGGAATGTGGACAAACTCAGTCCCTGGTCAGACCCAGGACCCCCTTAAGAGGACAATGCCCTATCCACCAATGACAGGTCCCCACCCAAGCACACAAAGGCGCAGCAGGTGGTGAACTGGACAGTCACTGGTTAGCAGAAAACCCTGCAGGGCAAGGAAAGGAGAAGGGGCACCTGCTTCCAGCCTTGGCCAGCAGTGAGAGATCTTGGCCACTCTTCCACCAGGGAAAGTGTCCTAGTTTGGGTTACCATTGTCCTGATGGAACACCACGATCAAAAGCAAGTTGGGGAGGAAAGGGTTTATCTGGCTTACATTTCCACATCATGGTCCATCACGGAAGGAAGTCAGGGCAGGAACTCCAAAGCAGGGCAGGAACCTGGAGGTAGGAGCTGATGCAGAGGCCATAGAGGGGTGCTAACTGCCTTGCTCTCCATGGCTTGCTCCGCCTGCTTTCTTGTAGAACCCAGGACCACCTGGCCAGAGGTGAAACTAACCACTGTGGGCTGGGCCTGCCCACACCATCACTAATTAAGTAAATGCCCCATGGTCTTGCCTGCAGCCTGATTTTATGGAGGCATTTGCTGGATCATGGTTGTTCTTGTATCTCAAATGACTTTAGCCTGTGTCAAGTTGACATAAAATTAGCCAGCACATAGGGGTTAGCAAAATCTGGGGACGGAGTCCATTAGGCAAGAGGGAGGGTAGGGGGATGTAACAGGGGCATCTGTTTAGTCCCAGCTATCTTCGGCCTCCTGCCAAGTCTCCTGGCTTCTGCCAAGCCTCCCACCACAGTAGGATTTTCCCAGGTGCCCCTCGGCCACTACCTCTCCAGACTCAGGGACTTCTGCCCCTGGCTTTCACTACCCATTAGGTTGGCTAGCCATTTTCCTTCATCTTTCTTCTCCCCTAAAAGCTTATAAGAAAATAAAATACACCAAAGATATTTAAAGCTCAGAGTCAGTTGTCCTGAAGGAAACTCTAGTGTCACTGAAGGTGGCACTGGTCCCAGTGATCTACAGTTCCTCCCACAACACTCCTTAGAGCCCTGTTTCAAGCCTCTTACCTGGACCAGGCCCTTCTTGACCTGAGCTTCAGGTCCTACCCACCAGGGCTCAAGCTGGTGCCTGCCAAAGGGCACGGACACATCTCATCCAGGGACAGCTCACTGAGCACTTGGTACCCTGATGGCGAAGGTACAATATACTCCAGTGTAAAGGACCTAAGTGAGCAACCCCACATGGCTTCCTCTTCCCACTCTGGCTTCCTCCTTGATGAAGGCAGTATCATGTCCTTGCTCAGCCTCACTCAGGGCATAAGAGACCCATGGCAGGATTCAGGATCTCTCCTAGAAATGGTCTCTAGAAGGCAGGCCCAGTTGAGAGCTGGGTGCAAGTCACCCAGACATGCAGTGCCTCACCGTATATTCAGGGATCCCCATGACAGAGGGTAGCTCTCAAGTCCAGGCTGGCTGTTTGGACAGTCAGTGACAGCAGTTATCGAAGGAGGAGACAACATGAGCAAACAGTACTTCTAGACTAGAAGGAAAGGGATCCCGCGAGGTGTGCGTGGAGGGGGGGCAGTGGAACCAGAGTGGACTGAACAAGGAAGGCCTCACCTAGAGAAGCCTCAGAGGGATCAGGCAGGCCTGACTCTGGCAGGTTCTCCAGAACTGACAAGGGTGAGGGACATCCCCTCAGCCCCACCCCAGTGGAATGCCTATTCTAATACTCCTCACCCATCCCTTGCCTGGGAGGCAGTTGCTCTCCAACTCCAAGCTGCTAACCTCATCGCCTTTCTCCCATATATCTCCTGCTCTGACACTTGCCCCAAGCCAGATTAATCAGCTCTTTTATTCTTGCTGCGGTGGAAGGGGGAGGGGGGGAGAAGAGCCAAACCTAAACATCTATCTATTAATTGCATATTCAATATTAAACAGGGAGAGGGTCCTGAGTCAGCACTATCACCAAGCTATTTTTTAAATAAGAAAGTTGGTTTAAAATAATTTAATATCCATTAAATATTTCTTGTGGGGAAGGGAGGGAAAGGTGAAAATGATTAAAGGAATAAAGAAGAGGAGAGAGGTATGGAAGGAAGGGAGGGGTGCGGTGGTGGGGGAGGAATGAAGTAAGAAGGAAAGGGTGAGAAGAAATGGATTGGGGAGAGGAGAGGCTCAGTGGGTAAAGTGCTTAAGTCACAAGGACCTAAGTTCGAGCCTCCAGCACCTAGGTAGAAAGCCGAGCATATGTTAGGGGCCTGTGATCCTGTCACTGGGCCATAGAGGCAAGGTATGCAGAGATAGGAGGAGTGGAGGGCTTCCTGGCCAGCCAGTAGAGCCAATAGGTGAGGTTGGGTTGAGTGAGAGAGAGACCATCTTAACACAATAAGGTAGAGGTTGATTGAGGAAGATATCCACTGTCAGCCCACACACACACACACACACACACACACACACACACTCACGGGCACACACACTCACGGGCACACACACACACACACACACACACACACACACACGGGCACGGGCACACACACACACACACACACACACACGTCACTCACACACACACACACACCACACACACACACACACACTCACCACACACACACACACACACTCACACACCACACACACACACACACACACACACACACCACACACACACACTCACACACCACACACAACACACACACTCACACACCACACACACACACGGGCACACACACACACACACTCACGGGCACACACACACACACTCACGGGCACACACACACACACACACACACACACACTCACGGGCACACACACACACTCACGGGCACACACCACACACACACACACACACACACACCTGGGCACACATAGAGGCCTACATAGGCACATACACACAGGCACACACACAGGCACACATAGGCATACACACAGACACAGACACACACACCCCACTACTTTTTTTTTTTAAGAAAAAAATGTGAGAGAAGGAAACAGGAGTGGGGAGAGGGGAATGGGGGAATGTGCATTGGATCCAGGAAGGTCAGGAAAGGAAGTACCTCAGAAATAGGGAGTGATGTGGGGCCCCAGCCCTACCCCAGGGTGCATCTTCATCTCAGCCCCAGCAGCTCTGCTCCTAGGCCACTCAATATTCCAAAGACTTAGAACCTGGGACATACCTGTGCCTCCGGGATCTCCACTCAACTGCCTTCCAGGTCAGTAAAGAGACTTTGGCCAGAGGAAAACTTCTGAACACACCCTGCCCCCACACAGGCAACTGCTAGCTCAGACATTTCAAGGCTCCATTCCCATTCCGCTTCTAGAAGCATCCCATGATCACATGGGGTTCGGGAATGGGCATGAATGGGTGTCCACAGAACTGTAAATGTAAGACTGTCCTTTTTATCCGAAGAGCTCTGGTATAGATGAGTTGCTTAGTTGGGCTGACAGGAACAATAGCAGGGTTCTTTTCCTCTTCTAGCCACATGAGACCCAGTGTGAAAGCTGGGTCCATCAGAGCCTGGGCTAACAGGCCAACTCTTAGCAGGTCACCGTTTCCAGATGTCCAGCCTAAAGCTGGACAGGTCTGACCTTTGGAAGGCCTCTAGCAGGAGCATGAGTAAGGTTCCAATCTTCCAGGGTGTGCCCCACGGTCCAACATGCTTAGCTCTGGAGAAATTTCACAGGTGAATATATACAAAAGTAGACACCACTATGGCAGAATCAGGCTTAATTGCTTAAAGACAAGACGAGATTAAATCAGCAGTCACCTGACCTTTGGCTGGAACAGGTTAAGCCCACATTAAACAGGCAGGCCAAGTCTCTCCCTACTAGGCAGGCTTCCTTTTTCCCAGGCCAGGGAAGGGAGACTGAGATAGTAGCCTGAGGGAATCCAGAGGGACACCCAAGGAATTCAGAGAAGTGGGTCAGATCAGTGAGGAAGGAGAAGGGAGTTTTCTGAACTGTCCCCCCCCACACACACACAAACAAGCTGCAGGGCCTGAGGCACACTGAGGAGGGAAGGAGCCCTGAGCTCTGCCTGCAAAGGAACTTGGAGAGGTAGCACTGTAAGCAGCTATTGACACACCCCCAAGGAAGCTTCTAGAAAGTGAAGAACCTCTCCATTCCCAAGTCTTACAACTGTGCCTGGAGCCAAACATCCCAGTTCAATCTGCTCCCTGAGTCTTGGTTTATAGCCTCTCTCTCTTCTCTCTCTCTCTCTCTCTCTCTCTCTCTCTCTCTCTCTCTCTCTCTCTTCTGTATCCCCAATTCTTCTATCTCTGCTAGAACTATGCAGGGTAAGGGAAGGAAGGGGAGGGTTGTAGCACATGTGAGCCCCACCCTCGCTGGTCATCAGGCTTGCGCTTGCCTCCACCCCACCCTGGGCAGGTGCTGGTCGAGTCAGTTAGCTGTGTTCTTGTAGCCTTTTGCTGCCCCCAGTCCACAACGGCATCTTCAGAGCATCCTTTTCCTCACGGCAGACACACTAGTGTGGCAGTGGAGTCCCGCTGGGCCAGCTAATGAGGTTGGACACGATGCATGTGATGCAGATCCCAGGCCCTCCCCGAGGCCACGTTCCCCACCATAAACCCAGGCCCCATTCCCTCCTCCCAGGCCCTCCACCATCTGTAGCCCCATCGGGTCCTGTGGCTTTTGAAATCCTATTACGGTCCTCATTTCTCCTCCAAGCATTATTCTATTTCTAAACAGACAGACCACGTGTGGTCTGTGAGGGTTCCCCGGGGGCTTTGGGGAACCCGCTGAGGGGTATGAGTCCAGGCAGGGCAGCTGTCTGCTCCTGCAGTGGTTCTGGCCCAGGCACACGGCTGGGGGAGACCCATGGCCATAACTATTGACCTCCAGATGCTGCATTTCCCACTTCTGGGCTCTTCTAAGAATACAATCCTCTTACACTCCAAAGACCATTTACAGTGTGTTCTGATGAAATGGACTTGCAGGCTGCCCCTGCTTTGCGGAAATGCACCATAAAATGGTGTCCATTTTTCCATCTTCGGAGGCAATGAATGCCTCACTGGCCAAAATCTTCTGGCAGAACAGAAGCCCCTCTGGGTTCCACAGAGGAAGCCCTCAGGCCAGGCAGGTGGGAGGGCTGCAGAGCCAGGAAAGCTGGAGGGCAATGCTGCCAGCCTGAAGCCATCATTGGTCTATAGATCACAGGGCTTTGTACTGATCCCACACACCCTGACCTTTAGTGTGGAGCTGCCCAGGGGATCCAGGAATGAGAAGAGTCAACCCTAGCCAGCAGAATGGGGCTGGTGACTGAGGACCGGCAGCAGCCACCTAAAGGAGCTGTCTGTCTACACTTTGGAGCACAAACTGTTCACACTTCAGCATCCCCTGCATCTTCTGAGTTCCCACAGCAGGTCTTGGGAGATGGACTGGACAGCACAGTCCTCCATATGTGCATATTTGTGTTTGAGTATATGTGTGCTCTGCTCAAGGGAGTCCCAGTTCTGAAACAAGTTCTAGTGGATGAGCAAAGCCCAGAAATTGTTTCAGAACTGGGACTCTCTGCATCATTCGGACTCTGACAATACCATCTTCCCTCCTCTGAGTTGGTCCCTTGAAGGAAATACCCTTACAAACCAAGGGCAGCTAATTTCATTTTTGGCCAAGCCACCAGACCATGTAGGCCTGGAGAGGCCCAGGAGTGACTCTACCTCAACCCATGGGTCTGCCCCTCACCTAGTCCCTCCCCTTTTTATGAAGAAGTGGATGGAAAAGGGCAATGGCTCAGTCAGTAAAGCACTTGCCACACAAGTGTGACAACCTAAATTCAATCTGCAGAACCCATGTGAAAAAGCTGAGCAAGGTGGCAACTTGTGTGATCCCAATGATGGACAGGCAAAGAGAAGTCCCTGAGGCTTACTGCCTCCAGTTAGCTCCAGGCCAATGAGAGACTCTGTATTAAAGCAAACAAACAAAAACAGGGTGTGGCCAGCAAGATGGCTCAGTGAAAAAAAGGCAGCTGCTGCCAAGCTGGCTGCCTTAATTCAATCCTTATGACCCACATGGTAGAAAGAGAGAAGGGACTCCTACCTGATCTCTGATTTCCACACATGTGTGCTCTGGCTTTTTCCCAATCAAGAACACAAAATTCAAAAAAAAAAAAAAAAAGAAAAAGAAAAAAAGAAAAGAAGGCCAATTGAGATTAAACTAAAACTAAATTGTGTAAAAAGCAAAACAATGTGGACAGCATCTGAGGAACAAAACCTTAGGTTAACCTGGGCCTCCACATGCACACAAATATACACACCACCACCACCACCACCACCACCACCACCACCACCACTACTACACACACACACACACAGAGAGAGAGAGAGAGAGAGAGAGAGAGAGAGAGAGAGAGAGAGAGAGAACAAACAACTCCACAGCTCCCCAGTCTCCTGTCTCAGATTTGTTCTTACCTCCATTGGAATTTCTGAGTTTGTATCATGTATTCCCTTGAAGCAATCTCAAAGCCCATGCCCCAGGTTCATTTTGGACTACTGCTGGAGAAAAAAATCCCACAGCCTTATGCATGCAGTCTGAAAGTCTTGGAAGGACCAAGAGATGACAAACTTACAGCTAAACCAGGCTGTCCCCAATCAAGGTGTGGTTCCCTACTGATCAAGTTCAATGACATATCTGCAGTCACTCATTTTTGCTTAAGTATCTCCAGTTCTTCACACCACGGGCAAGGCTCACTCTACCTTGTGGCTTTTATTCTCAAAACCCATCCATCTTTTCTGACTCAAAGGAATCTTTGTCTTCTTTCTTTCCCCACTGGAAAAGGAATTTTTAATATTGAGCAGCCTCTGCTAATTTATACAGCTACACCAAATAGACCTGTGAAGACAGGTCTTTGTGGCTGGGGAGGTGACTCCATGGGGAAGGGTCCCTAGGGAGGCCCCAAGGCACTCCAGTGGGGCAGACACACATTATAAATACATATATAATTCCCGCCACTGGTGTGAAAATATAATTAGCTGCAAACCTGCTAAATGTAAATGGACTCTAAGTTTTCAGCTGGGGGAGGGTGTGAGGCTTGATCTGCATTTTGGTTTTTTGTTTGTTTGTTTTGGTTTGGGTTTTGGTTTTTGTTGTTGTTGTTGTTGTTTTTGGTTTTTGCTTTGTCTTGTTTTGTTTTAAGCATTAAGAAAGTTAAGTTGAGACTCAAATTCCTCAACAAATTCCCTCTGGCCCCAGCTAATTTAGCAAACAACGGTTTCGGGGGAAATGGGGTATTAATCATAGCAAATGGCCTTCTGGATGATATTTAAAAGTGCCTCCTGCCTGTGCATCTGGGAATAGGGATGACACAGAGAGGGCACTGGGCCCCCTCTGGTGAACCATCCCATTGTCACTCTCAGAGCATCCTGTCCCCTGCGCAGTGTGAGCACACAGGAGGGTGTACCCACTTCTAGGGAAGATGGGGACAATGAGACAGGAAGTGCTCTCTGGGCTGGGCAGGCCTCAGCATAGGAGCGGAGTACCCAGTGTTCTCAGGCTCCTGACACAGCTCACCAAGACATTATATAAGAATGTGGGCATGGTTAGGGGGTTAAAGAAACAGAACAGGAAAAGGGAATAGATTGTGTGAACCAGAGATGGGAACATGAAGCTGAGCTTGCTCTGTGGGAAAATGAGCTGAACCCAAGTGGGTGAGGTGCTCCCTATGAGCTCCCTATGAGGATGTCTGGCTTTGAGGGTTTAGGTAAGGTGTAGGAACCCTGATTTACACAGGAGCCTTGAACAGAGGTGTTTAGGTTAGGGGACACACTCTCAGACCTGAGGGTTAGGGGGAAACATGGTACAAATGGTGTTCTGAGGTTGTTCAACGCGTGCCCAAGTAAAGAGCTTCCCCTCTCGGTTCTGACTCTAGACTCCTGCCTTTCCCACAAAGCTATCCACTCTGAGAGCTACATACTCTTTTTGCAAAGAAGACGATAACCATCCCATAAACTTCTTTTTGCAAGCTGTGGGGTGCCCCCTCCTGGTAGCTGTGGTTATTGCCATGTAGAGTCTGGTATATGGGAAAAAGGGGATGGTGACAGGGTGAAGACCTCTGATGAAGTGTGTTGAATCAAGCGCTAATAGAAATTGCGCCACCCAGAACCTCCACTGGGCTAGGTGTGTGAATTACCAGAAAGGAGCAGGACAGGGGAGGCTTCCAAGAGGTGGTGATAATGAGATAATAGGGAGCACATGTGCTGTCACAGCAAAGGCATGCAAGTGGAGACAAGGATGGCAGGTGTGTGGGTGGCATTCCAGATATTTTTAAATCTGTAGAAGAATGGGTTTGGTTGGTAAGTTGCATCTACTTAATGGAACAGAGGAACATGGACTTGGAGTTTATATATGTATGTTGGTGCATGCATGTGTCATCCTCCATGTTCGAAACTCAGAGGTGAACTAGGAGTTGGTCCTGTCTTTCTACCCTGTGGATCCTAGGAGCAGGTGCCTTTCCCCAATGGGCCATCTTGCCAGCTCTACCTTGGTTTTTTTTTTTCTGAGACAAGTTCTGTCACTGGCCTGGATCCAGAAGACTGGGCAGTAACATGGAGTAGGGAAAATATGGCTCTGAAACAGAACTGCAGGCTTGGCCCAGAGGATATGAAGAGATGGGAGGTCCCGAGTCAGCTCTTGTATACACAAGTGTAGGTGTGCATGCTCATTTTTCTGGATCCAAAAGGCCTTGGCTCCTGTCATTTTATTTTACAGTCTGCAACCTGTCCCCCCCCCCCCCCCGTGCATGCCTAAGGTCGGAGATACAGGGCTTTGTCAATGCATGCAGCAGGAACTGCTGGGACTCTAGAGGATGGAAAGAGACAGTGGTGCTCCAATCCTTCCACTGAGTCATCCACATGGCTCCAGCCATGAGGATAGGCAACAGCCTCACACTTGGTAGCAGCCTATGTGCTTGACTGAGCAGCACCTCTATCTATGGAGTGAGAAACAAGGGCTGCAGAGAGTTGACTTCCTTGAGGCAGATAGCAGCCATTAACCTTTCTTGTCTCAATCCTTCTGGTCACCTCCATATCTTGCTGACTTCTCATGTGGCTTGGGTCTTCTCACAACTGCTCACTCAAAACCATGCCCTCCCAGCCCCCAAGCCCACCATCTTATCCACAGAAAGGAGGCTGGACCACTGTCTACAATGGCTTCTCCTTCTCCTTTCCCATGCTTTTAGGGAAGAGGGGTACAGGGGACCTCAGAGAGGGTCTAAGGTGGGACTTACTCAGGAGCCACCCAACTGATGGAAGGAAGAGTCTGTCTGTGGCCATATAGGCATGGAGACCAGCTAGGAAGAGCAGGCAGTAAAACCCCACGGAAACTCCATTGACGAAAAGCAGCCTGAATCACCAGGGTCTTGCCCATCTTAAATACAGTTTTTGCAGAAATCAACTGGGATCCATGCTAAGGATATCCTATGATCTCAACACCCTAAAGACAACAACCCATCCCTGGGTAATTGGCTTTGGTGTCTCAGGATGCTTGGAGTTTATGTACAAATGGCCAATTGCAGTGACTTTCCACACCACAGGTTATCCCTTATCCTGCAGAGCTTATGAGCCATAAAACAGATGTGTGGCTCTAGGAAGTTATTTTCCAGCCTTTGCTGGGCTCTAGGCCCTAGAGAAGCTCATGGGCTAGAGTGGGTAGATCTGTTGACATACATGAACAGTGGAGACAGCATGTGCCATGGACAGAGGGAGACCTGCACCAACTGGGGCAGTCTGTGTGGCCTTCTGGGGGCTTCTTCATGCTGGAGTGGATTCTAGACTGAGATAAGAGATGCAAGCCCCATGGCCTAGAGCATGTCCAGGGACAAACAAGGAAACCAAATGACCCAGGGAAAGAGTCCTAGGAATACCAGAGTAAAGTGTTGGGGTCTGGCTCCTGGAGGGAGATGAGAAGGCCTGGCTCTGTGGGAAAGTCTGGGTCGACAGGAACTGGATATGGGAGGATGGCCTCCTAATGGCCACCTACAGGGAGGATGGCAAGTGCATCAGCAGAACAAGAGATCCATCCAGGCTCCAGCCATGAGGATAGGCAAGAACTATGGGAGTAGAGGCAGAGATTCAGGAGCCCGTCGTCACTAGGAAGTAAAAGTCCAGTACCAAGCCATCCTGCCCTAGTATCTGCCGCCTCAGAGCTCCCAGCACACATCCACCCTTGCAGCACACTTGACCCTTCCCAGTTAGCCTGCTCCAGGTCACCAGTCCAACGCCTCCTCAGTCCACCCTACTGGTCTGTTTTCTCTAGCTATTCCCTCACTGAGTCCCCAGTTCAGACACCCTCTTCTGCCCTCTGCATGCACTGTAAAGTCAGGCATGGTGTTGATTTCTCATCTCCATGGAGACTGTTCCCTGCTTAAGGAGAGACATATCTGCCTTTCACAGAGCTTGTCTGGGATGGGCGTCAGTCCATGCTAGTCTTGTGCCCATGGCTGAAAATTCTCTACCCTCCCTAATTAGGCCAGGGGAAGAATCAGCCTACACTTTGGACTTCCTATCTGCTCCAGTCCCACAAGCTGAGGCAGGGTGGGTAGGGGGCTGGAGCCACTGACATTGGCATTCTCCTTGCAGCACATCTTAATAATTTAATGGCTATTAGCAGGGCCACTGTGGTGGGGGAGGGGCACAGAGGGAAGATTTATAGAGAGAATTCACTCCAGGTTGGGGTTTTGTCTTCCTCTGTTTTCCTGGCATTTATCATGCATGTTTTAATTTGGATCGGAGAGTTGCTACCATCTGGCCATTATCGCAAAGAAATATTCATTTTCACTGAGTGACACGGGCTCCATTCATCACAGAGCATGCTGATTGCCCTGCGAGTGTGGGCTGCACTTTCTCCTTCACTGGAAATGAACCTTGAGCTGTGGAGGAGGTCCAATGTGCCAGGGGCAGCACAGGGCTGACAGCTACCACTGACCCTCCCAGCCATGCTGACAGGAAACAGTGGGGGAAGGGGCAGCCACCACAGGCTCTTACCTCCCGCACTTGTCCTGCTGAAGGTCTTGGTGGCTCCTTTACCCTTACCCTATGTTCCTGACACCAGTCCCTATATCTCAGATAGCCAGATCCCAGAAGTGGCAAAAGGGACCTCTCTGACCTCTCCCTGTACACTGGCTTTCTGATGTTGTCCTGCCAAGGGTGGAGTATGCCTAGACCTTTTTATAAGGTTCCTTATCAGAACTCTACCTGAGGAGTTGTCATTGCATGTCATGACCAGGTGGGAGGGAGTGGGCACTCTTCCTTTTCCTCTCTTCACATGATGGTAGCATGGGATCAAGCTAGACTTCTGAGAAGAGAACCATCAGCCAACCATCACTCACCAGGGCCTGACAGCAGAGGAGGATGGGAGCCTCTGGACTATGAACTCACATGCATAAGACCTAGACTTTCAAGGGGGTGGTATAGCATCCCATGTCTAGGCTGGGTCTCACTTGAAATTCACTCAGTAGGCAGTCCTTCAGGGCCGTATAACAGAAACAGGAGGAAAATTCTCTCTTCGGCTACTGCAAGGCACAATCCAGGGCACGGAGAGCTGCTTAGGTCCTTCCTTAGTTTCTTGTCATGATGGGAGAAAAGTGCAAGAAATAAAGATTAGCATGTCCACTGTGGGGTCACCCACATGGACCCAGTGGAGACAGGGATTCGTACGCATGAAGACTTGGGCATGAAGAGCTGTGTCCCCTTCCCCCACCCTCAACATTAGACATTTAGGAAAGGAAGGAGTTAGGGACAGAAATTACATCATGGAGTAAGAGTTGCCTTGCCAGAGGCAAAAAGTTGGCAGTTGAGCTTTCATCTCTTAGGTCTAGACCTCTCTTAGGTCTTAACCTCTCTTAGGTCTAGACAGATACTCAGTGGCTGATACATGTTTCCTGGAATTCTGTCCCTGGATTGTGACCAGACCCAATCTGAGGTTCTGATACACCTGCCACCACCCTACCACAGGACTCAGGTTTGACCCAGAGGGCTGACTGAGTCCAAGGACAACCCTAAGACAGCTTTGCTCTATCTTTCCCAGCAGGAGGCAAACCATCCATGTATTACTGCTCAGTTGTACAGAGGGGGCAAATGAGACTCCAGGGTTCACTTCCAGGTCATCAGCAGAAGACCTGATCATGTAGGAAAGAATGCCAAGCCCTCTGATTGCCAGGCTACCTGACTCCAAGCAACACCCCTTTGAGAACTGTTATTTCAACAAGGCAAGATAGCAGTGATCATAGGCCACCCCAGGCCAGTTGAGAGCAGCATTGCATTCTAGATGTGGAGAATTGCCTGTTTGCTTTCTCCAGATGGTTCTTTAGTCTAGCATGTGTTGAACTAAGTTGGTTGTCCCTTAAAGACTTTGTTCTGCCTTCCCCAGCATAGGGGTTTGGTGGCCTGTGCTGTGGAAGATGGAGATATTCCTTAGAGGGACAGAGGGGGCGGGGCTGAGCCCTTGCCACCAGCACGCAGCGCGCCCCTCCTCCCCTAGAACTCTTTCAGTGACACCAACAGCTCTGAAACATCTGCTCCTCCATCCCGGGACCCGCAATTTGAATAAATTATCCCGACGTGGAGGCAGCCTGTTATTAATGGCTTGAAATTTATAAGATGCTTTAGTTTAATAACGCTGTGGCCCGGCGCTGAGCCACTCCTGGATATTTTTATATTTTGCCCCTTCCCCTGCTTCGGTGCTGCGCCACCCGCAGCCGCCTCCTGGGTTAAGTCCCAGACCACATCCCTCCAAGAAGGAGAAGGCAGGCTGAGGGTTGGGTTTGGGGACTGCTAGCTGGAGATGGAGGATAGAAAATGTTGACTTTCAAATAAATAGCCAGTGTCCTCATCCTGTCCCAAAGTAATGTAGACCACAGGCTATGAAGTGCAGACATGGGCACTAGCTCAGGGGCACCTCCCTACCCCCAACCCCAGACACAGGCGTCCCACAACATTTGAAGAGCCTGCTGCTGGGAGCACTCATGAAAGACCCTGTTTGGAAGAGGAAGACACAGGAGCAGCCTACATGTTCTACTCCTTGTGAGTCTCAAAGTCACTGATGTGGCAGACCCTAGAGGGTCTTGAAATATCCTTCTCTGCCAGGGCCAAGATTAAGTGTGTGGCTAATTGTTCCTGGGGACCCAAGGGGGGGGGATGATGTGGGATGTGGACAGGAGTACAGGCTGTACCCAGCTTATCTCCCCACTACACCCCCAAGTCCCTCCACTGGGTTCTGAGGGCTTCTAGAAACCCAGCTCTTGCTGCTTCACATTTGGGCTAATGTAACCAAGGGACTCTTGCCTTTTGCTAAGAGCCCCACCATTAGAACATAATTACTGCTTAAAATGACCTTTAAAATATGTTTTAAATTCAAAATGTCTTTAAACCCTCCACTGAACACCATTTTTCAATTTCAACAACTGTTTTCTTTTTGGGGAGAACTGAGGGGTGGGTAGTGGATGAAAGAGCCCTCCTTCTGTGCATTTCAACTATTAATCTCTCCCCACTGCAGGGGAAGTCTTGCAGGAGGCCAGGGAGTGTGTGAGCAAACTGGCTGACATTAGAACAAGGTCTGCCCTTGCTCACAACTGGTTCAGCCTCCTCAGGCAGCAGGCTCCACTCGCACCTCCACTCACCAGTACCTCTGTCCTCAGCCTCCAGCATGACTTGTCCTTACCTGGAGAGACAAAGAAAGTGCTCCTACACATTCTCTATCCCACATAGTGCTCCTGGAAAGTCCTCTGCTTTGCTGAATGCCCCAGAGAGTCTTTAAGGCCTTCCCTGCCATGGTCAACCTTAATCCAGTGGCTTCTTGTTCTTGGGAACGTGTTCAGTTCAGTTCAGTTGCCTGCTCAGCACCCTGCTAGGCCCCCAGTTCCTGCAGAGTGGGGCCTAGCAGGTGAGTTCCCAGGGGAGGGTGGAGCTGAGCTGGGAGAAGCATTCTGTTCCAACATCCTGCATTGCATCAAGCAGCCCATCAGCATGGAAAGATAGAGGGAGAACATGGCATCGGGAGAGCTGCTCAGGGTAGAAGCAGTCCTCCCTGGGAATGCTAGCTGGGAGCTGGATGCAGTGAATTTGCCCAGGAAGGGACTCCTGTCTCTTCCTTCTGGGGTGGCATCCATTGTAGGATTGGTGAAGAACAAGATCATGCATGGTCATAAGGGGCCTCTGGGGACACATCTAGTGATTGGCTCTCCCTACAGCTTGAGTCACAGAAGGTAACACTAGAGTTTTCCTGTCCTCTACCTGGACTCTACATTCCATTCGAAGCAGGGGCCCTGGAAAGGGCTCATCAATTGCATTCAGATGTGACTTCCAAGTCTTAATATGCCCTGCTCCTGCTGCCTCTGTGATGCACCTGGCCCTGCCTCTTTGCCTCCTGGGTGTCCCATCCCTTGTGCTAGCTGTTCCCTTTGGTAAGCACCACTTCTCCACATGTCACTTCCACTCACCTTGTCTCAGCAACTGCATCCCTCTCAACAAAGCCTACCCATCTATCATATTTATTTTATTCACATACCATTACCTCCACCTTTTCTTAATCCTTGTGCATACCTCCTCTACCGAGAGATAAGCTCCATGCCTTGAGGGACTCTCTGTTCCCCTTCTATCTCTTTACCTTGAACAATGCCTAATCCAAAGCCAGGGCACAGGATGAATGCCTGAATTCACAGGACAGGGACTTGCATGGACTGTCAAGAGAAAGGGATGGGGCATGGGGTCCAGTGACGTACAAGCAGAGGGCGACACCAGTAACAGCAGGTTTACAGGAGCCAAGGGCTGGAGGCTAGAGGAAAGGGCTCCTCTCTTCAGAAGCATGGTGCTCCAGAGGCTTAGATCTGTCTGGTGGGGTCAAGGAAGCTCTGAGTGACTTCTTAGAGAAGGGATACTGGCAATGGATCCAGAAAATGAGAGAATTTGAGTGGTGAAGGCTGGTGGGTTCTGAATGTCAGGCGCAAGAACTAATTGTCTGACAGCCCTATGAGCTAGGGGAGTTGGACTTAGGAGTGTGTGGAGTCAGGCTGTTGGCCTCCGGAGTAGGAGGCAGGGAGGATAGACAGAGCCCAGGACTTAGAATATGACTCACAACCTGGCCAGCTTCCAGGGAACGCTATGCTATCAGGCAGAGAAATACATTTGAAAAAACACAACTGTGAGAGTAACTTTGAGGCCTCAGTTGCCATGGCAACATATCTGTAAATACTTAACGGCAAACATTAAGTGACACTGGAGGAGTGAAGCAGCAGCAGAGCCCGAGCACCACTGGAGACAGCTGAGTCCTCAGCCACTGCCTTACATCACTGCCTCTGAAGGCCACAAGGTCTCTGGTCAGTGTCCCTTCCCATTAACTCTTGTACTCCTCATCCCTTGCCCTTGTTAGCCCCACACAGTGGGAGAATTTCCTAAGGTGGTCTCTGTTCCTGTCTTGGTTTCCTGGCTGGTTCTTGGGACCTTGACTCCCATGAGCTTACCAGGTGCAGGTGCTAGGCTTTGGGGCCACAGGAAAGGAAATCATGAAACAATGTAGAAGCCAAGCACAGTTTGCAGTCATGAGGTTGAGAACCCTAGAAAATTTAAAACTCCAGGGCAGGACCAGATCAAATAGGTGGGTGCCTTATTAGGAGAAAGCTCTTAGGAATGGAGTAGGGGTAGGGTTCAATGAGTACAAACAGGCGTGCTCTCTCTCTCCCTTTCTCTCTCTCTCTGTCTCCTTCTTTCTCATAGCCTAAGCTGGCCTTGAAAACTCGCTATGTAGCTGAGGATGACCTCAAATTTCTCATCTTCCTCCTGTCCCCACTTCCCAGATGCTAAGCTTACAGTCATGTGCCACCACATCTGTTTATATAGTGCTGACTGTTAAACCCAGGGTTTCATAAATGCTAGGCAAGCGCTCTACCAACTGGGCTGTATCTCCAGTGCTCCATTCCCAGGAAGCTTTTCAATCATCCATCTGATTGTTCCAAAAATGTTAGGGAACACAGCCACCTGCCAGGCTCTGTGCTAAGTGCCAAGGGCATGACCCTCATCCACTTTCAGGCTTAGGAGACAGGGACAGTAGGAAGTAAGAGCTCCAGCGGAGAGTACCCAGAGAAATGGATGTGAGAGGGAGAGGGGAGGGGCCATGACTGTCTTCCTTGGAGGAGGGAGCATTGGTGGATCTTTGGGCTATTTTATGAACATTCTGGATGCTCCTCCATGCCAGGTTTCAGCTGTGGGTCCTCAAGATCCCACAGCCAAGTGTTATCCACCTGTTGTCCACCAATTATACCTGCTAGAAGACTGAACTATTATTGATGCCTAGAAAAAATCACAGGAGTTGACTTATGAGTCACATCTTCTTTACCAGATTAGAGACTGATCCTGAGGATGGAGGCAAATGTTGTTTCAAAAATAACAATAACTAAGATCCAGACAAGGAAAAGAGATCAGATGTAGCATCTCTCCATGAAAGAACCAACTCTGAGGTATGGCCCAGGAGGAATCAAATAGGCCTGGAGTCACATTTAAGGTATCATGAGGCCCAGAAATGGACTAAGTTTTCACAAGTAAAGAAGTTGGAGTCCCCAAACTGGCAGCCCAGAAATCTTGAAGAATGAAATAAAATTGTCAAGCTGATGTCTTGAGAGCAACTGAGGACACATGATGGGGGGTGGGGGTTAGGAAACACCATGATCTACCCCCAGTGATTGCCCCAGTTCCCACAGCAGGGAACTTGGTGTCTGTTTGGTAAGTAGGTGGCCCTTGGATACATGGAAGAATAGGGCCTAACCTGTATCATGTCACCTAAGTAAGGCCAGGTGGCAGAGTTGCCTCAGTAACTCAGGACTGGCAGTAAAGGAGGTCCCTGATGTCATGCATGGTTATGATTTATCCTGGTTCCCTGCCCTCCTGCAGAAAACTTTTATCAAGGACTTCATGGCATGGGGAGGGTAAATTCCTGAGGCTTCACACTTTCTCAGGGGTAGGATGCTGATAATATATTTGAGGTCCAAAGACATCTCCCATGAAATTCTCATTCCTGATGACAAACCATGGGCGCTCCTAGCCGTCCCCTACCATCTCCCTGCCCATCAGAACTGTAGATTCTACAGCTCCCTTCTCCCGGGATGGAGAAAGTAGAAAGATTTGGGGACATTCTGTACAATTGCATATCCAGAAGGCATCTGGCAGTTAGTAAGTTTGTGTAATTTTCCCTTCTTCTTGAGCCCAAATTTTACACGGTAACTAGACTGCACACTTTTGGGTCCTGGTTCCTTCCAAATCTGATGGAAGCTATCTATGACTTTCTCTAGGAAAAATATACAGAACAATGGATAATGGTGACCCTTTCAGGGGCATCCAAAGAACTTCTCCAACCAGTCTTATAACTTCTCCGGAAACCATATTTTCAGTAGCCAGTCCCTGCTAGGCAGGCCTTTGCCTATGGTTGAATAAGGGCAGTGTTCACCCAGGCTTTAGTGAATATAGTGGCTTGAATAGCATCCCCCAAAATTCATGCCCACTCACAAACCATGAAAATGGCCTTACTTAGAAGGAGAATCTTTGCAGCTGTAGGCGAGGTAAGATATTGTCGTAGAGGGTTAGGGGATTTCCGTAATGACTGGTGTCCTTAGGAGGAAACTCGGCAACAACACAGGGGAAAGGGGAAGCCAGATGTGATAAAGAAAACAGATTGGTATGATATGGCCACATGCTGACAGAAGCCAAGAACTACAGGCAAACACCAGAAGCAAGGCAGAGGCAGGGAAAGGTCCTCTACTAGGGTCTTAGAGAGAACAGCCTTAATGACCCCTCTATGAAGAAGTGCTGCTGGTGCTGCTGGTGCTGCTGGTGCTGCTGCTGCTGGTGCTGCTGCTGCTGCTGCTGCTGCTGCTGCTGCTGCTGCTGCTGCTGTGAACACCACAATGTGGTTCTTTGTAATATGATGGCCCAGGAACAATCACCAACCAAAGACCCTGGGGCAGAGGATGTAGGTACCCCAGGGGGTCCCACAAACCAAGCAAATGTCGATAGATCTCAACCCCATTTTCTGAGTTCCTGTTTGTGTAGATGTAAGCTACGCCACCAGGCAGCCCCCAGAGCTTTGCCAACAAAAAAAGTTCCAGGCCATGTGAAGAAAAGTTAGAAACCCCAGCACATCCATCTTCATAAATTTTATTACAGCCTGCCAGTTTAGACTAATGACTAATTTACTGTATAAAATGCCAGAAGCATTTTTTTATTTTGTTAATTAATTATCTCAAACAAAGGTGAAATTTATAAAAGTGTCCAGAAACAGTGAGTATTGTGAAATTGCCTTCCACGGGAGATGGAATTATAGCTAACACAGGATCGGGCTATTACTGTATTGACTTAGTTGCTTTATGACTTTGTAATGGATTTCTTCATTATTTTCTTGGGATTGTGGCATTCATGATTGCATTAAGTCTGTTAGTCTATGCAAATATCATTAGGCACCACTAATAACCTCAGTCCCTCCCCCTCCCCCAGGGAATGTGCTAAGTACTTGTCTGGGTGGGTCACTTGCTGCATCAGGGAAGACTTATAGCAGGAGGTTCTCTTAAAATGTCCTCTCTGCAGCCGGGCATTGGTGGTGCACGCCTTTAATCCCAGCACTCAGGAGGTAGAGGCAGGTGGATCTCTATGAGCTCGAGACCAGCCTGGTCTACAAGAGCTAGTTCCAGGACAGCCTCCAAAGCCACAGAGAAACCCTGTCTCGAAAAAACAAAACAAAACAAAACAAACAAACAAAAAACAAAATGTCCTCTCTACACACAGACCAGCGAATAAACAGGAACTTTAATGGGGCATTTTGAGGGACGCAGGGTGGTCTCCCCATTCTCAACCGTTTTATATCTTCTCCCCATCACAGAGCCTGATAATGTCACCATAAATCTGCATCCCTTTACAGTAAGGCTTTGGAGGTACATAGTAAATTTTTCTAGAAAGAAATATGTATTGACATGATATCTGTCATGGAAATGACAAGATGTTCAATAGGGGAAAGTTTTTTTCAGAGAAGGTCAGGCCTTGAATGCACTTCATGATGTAGTACTATGTAGCCGGGAATGATCTTGAATTTAGGATTCTCCAGCCTTCACCTCCCAAATGCTGGGATTATAGGCATGTGCCAACTTCTGGTTTCTGAGATGCTGGAGATCAAACCCAGAGCCGCGTGCATGATAGACACCTGTTGTACTATCTGAGCTGCTCCCTCAGGCTTCAGACTTTTATTCTAAAGGAATCAATTCCTTCTCAAGGACTCTTCCTTCAAGACCTAGTCACCTAAGAAAGGTCCCTAAAACTATCACCTTTCATGTTAGAACTTCTCTGCATGAATTTTGGAAAGATGCAAACACTTAAATCTTAGCAGGGAGCATTAGGTCTTTCTGTGCTGGACAAGAGATGGTTAGTTTGATAACTAGACCTGTTTGTGGGTACTGTCTGGGTGAAGCTGACAAGAATGTGATTTCTAGCAGATACCTATAGGCTCTGGAGACTATGAGGGATGCCCTCAGTGTAGTAGGGTATAAGAGGGGAGGGACCATGCTGTGAACAGCCAACAGTCAGCCAAATAAATCCTAAGTAGTTGTGACCTTAGACCAGATCATCAGGCCAGCCCAGTGCTGCAGTCCAGCCCATATTCCAGCTCCAGTCCCTTGCCTTGATACAGAGCTGACCACAGCTGATGACAAGTCCCTAGCCCCTAACCACTGAGTCCAAGACGATGCCCAATTCTCCTTCTAACAAACTGATCAGACAAACTGTGAGTTAGGAAAGCATTGTATACGTGGCTCCTGAGTCCCTTCCTAACTGGAACTTGCTCAGGTTCCTGCTGTTCAGTCTGTGGGTTACTGTCACTCTTTGTTACAACAGTGCTTATAGAACTGGTGCCCTGTGGCAGGCCCAAGCCCTTCCTGTGTCATCAGAGGACCCATGCCATGCCATGGCAGCAGAGATGCTGAGTCAGGTGTTTGATGGGAGCTTTGCGTGAGACTCAATACCTTGCTCTCCTAGTTATATATTTTGGCCACAGAGAAGACCAGAATCTTTGCCAGGTAACAGTGCAAGGAGGGCAGGATTAGTAGCAGTTTACTAGCCTGGGTCTGGGTGCCCTGCCCCAGTGCCCCTGCCCTTTGGATGAGGAGCTGTAGTCTCTCTGGTGAGCTAAAATCTCCTGAGATTTGTGTGGTTGCTGTACTTGCTGTCCTTGGGGGCTTCCACCTCCCTTCTTGATCAGCGTTCCCAGACTTTTCAAGGTGAAGAAGCCAGTTTTAACATAAAAAATTCATCAGCTCCCCCCTTGACAGATGTTACTCTTTGAGTATCCATTGTTCAAAAGAATACGAAATGACAAACAGCTACCTTGAATTCAATGGCGCTTTCAAATGGATTTGTATGTTTTTAAACCACAGCAGCATCTATATACATCTGAAAAATAGTCACATATACCCATAAAAGGAGCATTTCAGATGCAGTTGGTAGACGAAACCTGAGATGCCTTAGACCTCAAGTTCAAGTGACATAACTATTGTAGTCTACCCAAGTGTTGTGCTCAGGAAATTGAGGAGGGTGAGGACAGGCAGGGAACACTCTCTCTTGCCATGAGTGGATCCAGAGAGCCACATTTTTGTTCTCTCAAGCTCTTCCATCAGCCTCTTCAACCTCCTCTTCCTCACCCTAGCATGGTCTATGGTGGAATAGCCCCTTTCTTGTTGCCCATTCAGCCCGCGACCTCACTGTCTCCCTGTAGTAATTTGAGGTCTCCGAATGAGGCCAGCCTGCCCTCTTCATCCTTCCTATATTAATGCTGCCACAGCTCCTTCTCTAGCCAACACTATCCCTCCCTACACCTCTCTCTAGCTACTTACTTTTCCATTCTGAGACACTACATGCAGACCTGGAAGTTTACCAGCTCACCTTGATCAGAAATGTATTTTCTGTCCAAATCAGTCCTGCTGGAATGGCAGGAGTCACCTCATTTCAAAACCACTCTGAGGAGAAGAGAGACAAATTCTGAGTTCTAAAGCAGTAGACTACCAAAGATGTGTGCTACTGCACAGAGCAGAGAAAGTGGTGTCCAATTGCCAGACACCAGCTCTAACCCTTCCAGCACTTACCACCACTGTGAGCTTCAGCCTGCTACTTAGCCTCTCAAAGCCTTAGTTAACCGCTCTGTCAAATGGGACAGTGACCACACAGCCCTGAAACAGCACTGGACTGGAAGATGCCTGGCTGCAGCAGAAGAGGGAGCTAGTGAGCCAGAGGCTTCGACCACTTTCTTCACTCCTGAGTGCCTGCTTCATAAGAAGTGGACTTCACAATAAATACCATGCTGGGTCACTTCCTTTAAGATTGTCAGTGGGGAGGTCATGCCTTATTCAAAATCCACTCTTCTAGTTCCCTGTAACTGAGCTGAGACTCTGCATTTTCTTTTCTCACACCCAGATTTATCCTTCCTTCCTTCCTTCCTTCCTTCCTTCCTTCCTTCCTTCCTTCCTTCCTTCTTTCCTTCCTTCTTTCCTTCCTTCTTTCCTTCCTTCCTTCCTCCAGCTTCCCCCAGAAGGGGAAGTAGGCCAGTTCTCAGGGTCATGGCCTTCAGCCATGAAGATGCTGCATGCTGGAAAACTTACTGCTCTGTGATATCTCAGTCCCTCTGTCGGCCCTTCTTCATCTTACCTTAGCACTCCATTGTGTCCTGACCTCCTGGGGGGCAATCATGCCCTAATTTGGGAAAACATTTACTCAAGGGTCAAGGTCTTATATCTCTCAATAGTGTCTTGTACATAATTTGCTGACTTAATGACTGTGTGACTGACCGGTGAATAATAAATGGAATCTGGGGCAGCTCAGCGTTGGCATGCAGGTTTTGGGACATGTAAGATCTCCTTCTTGTCTATCAATTAAACTTCATAATAACCAAATGCTGCCAACAAGAAGTCTTCAGAAAACCCCCCAAATGGCAAGAGCAGGCTCCTCTGAGGTTAACCATGCCAGCCATGCACCAGTGGTGACTACTTCATTTTCTGGAGCAAGCTGACATTCCCCTTCTGAACCTATTGGCCACTAGACCTAACGTTTGCTATGCAGTTCCCAGAATCATGTGTCTTCCTGAGCCCACCAGAGCTTAGTGGACACCCTGCCTGGTAGGTAGGGCAGGGCACTGCTCTCTGTACCATGAATGAGTGTGCAGGTGCCAGACTACCTGGATTCAAATTCTGATCTTGCTGTTTATTAGCCCTGGGACTTCTGAAAAGCTGTTAAACTCTGTGATGTCTGTAAAATGGGTGGCAGTGGCAACCACTTTATAAAGCCAGATTACTTGGTGCAGAGATGGGTCCAAAGTGAGTACTAAAGATAAATCAGTTTTCACAGTTCCTTCTGAGGCCATGATCTCTGACCATGAGAATGAATGGCCGCTCCTCTGCACACACCATATGGGCCACCAACTGCCATCTAATTACAGAGACGAATCAGACCCACCACACTCCAAAGGCCAACCTGCTCCATGGGGTTAGAGGTCATGGCCTTGGCCTTTGAGGACAAAATACCTAGACTGAAGTTGTTCCTTTTCCCCAGGAAGGGCGGTCCTCATCCTGTGCACCCAGGATTCGGGAGGTGACCTTGGTTCACCAGTAGTCTCAGGGAAACCATGTGAATTTTCAGGGGTCTGTAAACAACCAATTCAATTGAAATCTGTACTAAACACAGTCCATTGGGAAATATAGAGGCTCATGCCCTACAATAGAGAGACAGGTTGGTTCCTGGCAGGTCTGGAGCCAGCAAGGGCTCCTTCTTTTTTTTTCTCTCTTTTTATTATTATTATTAATAATAATTCAAGTTAGGGAACAGGCTTGTTTCACATGTACTTCCCCTCTCCCTCTCCCTCCTCTCACCCCCATTCCTTCTCCCCCACCTCCAACCTACCCCCACCCCATCCACCCACCACTCCCCAGGCAGGGTAGGGCCCCCAACCGGGGCTCCACCAAGTCCACCAAATCTTCCTGTGCTGGGCCTAGGTCCCTCCCCATGTGTTCAGAGACAGAGTGCATCCCTTCAAGTGGGATGGGCTCTCGAAGTCCCACACACACACCAGGGCAAAACGCCAGGCCAGTCCACCTCCGGAGGCTCCCAGGAGTGCAGGGGCCTCCCCATTGGCATCCATGATCAGGGGGCTGGATTAGTCCCATACTGGCCTCCCAAAGAGCGTCTGGGGTCGATATGCTTTCCCTTTTTCAGGCCAACTGTTTCTGTGGGTTTCTCCAACCTGGTACAGACCCCTTCGTTCTTCATTCCTCCCTCTCTTCAACTAGGTTCCAGATTTCAGCTCAGTGTATTTCTGTGGATGTCTGTCTCTGCTTCCATCAGCCACTGGATGAGGACTCTGGTCTGGTCTGTGATGAGTCGGCGGAAAGGGAAGGCAAGGGCTCCTTCTTTAAGAGCTCACATGCCAACACTATATCGCTGTGACAAGTTTTCTGACCTTTTTATGTTCAGACCCTTTATGTGAACTCCTGAGAAGCCTCTCAACCATCCATCCATCCACCCACCCACATTTACCTACTGCTCTTTATGTGCCATCCATCATAAATCTATCTACTTTCAGCAATCATTTTTCTCTCATCTGTGTATCTATCTATCATCTAACATTTAATCTGGATATCTAGCCTTTATTAATCATGTCTACCATCCATCCATCTCCGTATCTCTCTAGACTCCATTATCAGTCATGAGTTAACACAACGTATACTTAAGCACAGGCCCTCTAGCTTCCCCGAGACTCGTAGTAAATCCAAGTTGGAGAGCAAAACAGGGCTGGATAGTGAAAGAGGAGCTAAGACTTCTCTTCAGAGCAGGACTGGCCTGCTAGATGGAGGAAGAAAGACAAAAGAGAGGAGAAAGGAAGAAGAGGAGGGGCTGAAAAAGTCACTAGAAGGCTGCTGACACACAGCCTTCTCCTTTCTCCACTTTCCCAAATCAGACAGCACCTGTCAGGATGATGCTGCCAGTGATGGGAAGGGGCAGGGAGAAGGCCTGGGCTCAGGTGTCAGAGCCCCATCAGGGCCCAGAGTGCTGCCTCAACCAACCAGCAGGCAGGGCCTGAATAGACACCCCTGCCAGGAGAAGCTTACTGTAGCTGTTCCCAGCAATGGCTGCATTCTGGATGGTCCGAGTAGCTTTCAAACCTGAAAACAAAAATACTTACGCTGGACCAGATCAACCAATCAAACCTGAAGTTGATTGCCATCGTAGGCACCTGTTTTGAAAGTTTCCAAGTAATCTTTGTAGCAGCCACAGCTGACAACTATCATCCTATAAGTCCCATGATTCCTGCTACTTATCTCTGAATGACACTAATTCCCAGGAATAGAGTGAAGGACATGGGCTCTGAAGAGAACCAGGGAGGAACCTAAGTCCACTTTCTGGGCTGAATTCTGGTCTTGCATGGATTCCAATGGAATTACTGCTAGGAGAGCTCAGGAGGCATTCCCAATACTAGGTTACTCTGGAAGAGGTAGTGCCTGGTAGGTTCTGAAGATCCCATCCCGGTCAAGGAACCCCAGAGGTCTTTGTAATGTCCCGAAGCGGGGAGTGGATTTGGAAGCCACGGCCTCAAGGCCTTTCCTCTGATACAGTATAAAGGGGAATCCAGGACTCAAGTGTTTATATCCCCATGACTACTCCAGTGAGCTAGGATGCAAGCTGTTACCCTCTCCATTTTCTAGAATGGCCCACCTTCAGTATTAAAATCAGTGGAAGGCTAGAGGGCAGACATTTACCTTGCTCCCTGGAATGGCTTACTTTGTGCTTTGGGCAGTGACAGCTCACGGAGACACAGAAGCTATCTATGAATGCCTATTTCCTGAGGCTGTGGGGAGCCAGACCACAGCTGGGAGGATCCAAGGCTCACCTGAGGGTCAGCCTACAGCCAGGCCAGGTTATCTGTAGGCAGTGACAGCTGCCCTGGGCTTTATTCCTGCCCATCTGCAAGACTCAACATCAGGCCCTGCTTGGCAGTTAGTATAGACAAACAGGTCTGAGATTTCTTCACCAGCTCTGTGGCTAGGCATGGCCCTCTCAGAGAGTTGTTTTTCATTCTAGTTCTTGGTCTCTTATCCTCTGCCCCCTTCCTCTCCTGTGGACCACCCAACCACTGGATATCCCCTACAGAAACCCCCTTTCCTAGCTGGAACAGAGTTCTGCTTTGTCTGTCTCCTTGAGAGCCGAGGACAAACTGGCCATAATTTATGCTCCAGCATGATATAAAGGGGGGAAAAGGCCCCATTATGCTATAAATTATCCTGTGATGGAAGAAATGCCGGCTTCTGTGCCAGACGCCAGCGGAAACCCCATTAGACAACAGGGTTCGGCTGCTGAGAAGTCCCCACAGTACACCAGGCCGTCTGTTGTGCGCTGCGTCTGGGAAGGATAATGTAGCCGATCAAATGTATAATCAGTTACCTGGAGAGATGACTGTGCACTACTGCCTCAGCCAAAGGTGACTTCTTAGATAAAGTCACCGCATGTCCCATGCACCTGCTGGGAGCCATGATGCTTGAGTCACAGATGGAAGGTCAGGAAGAGGGGCAGCAGAGGGAGTGGATGTAGCCTCAATCACACTGTCTACCCTGCCCTGAACCTGCATAGAACCCAAGGGTTCGGTTCTGGCCCAGCTTGGAACGCTAGACCAATCTCTCACCTCTGAGAACACAAGAATGAAGGAACCATTTCTGCCTTGCTCCCACTTTTAGAAGGTGATAAGAGACCCCAAGTTCTAGGTCTGTCTCCCTAAATTTTCCTCAATCTCTATTCCTCTGGCTTGAACAGATGCCAAGCAACAAGGGAGGCATTAGAGGAAGGAGAGGGAGACTGCTGTCAAAGGATAGCTCAGGCGACAGTGCCTGCAGCCCTGACCTCCTATGTGATTGGGAGAGAAGATCCTTCCAGCCCAGATCAGGTGGCCCTTGGACTCCAAAACAGAGATTTACCTCTTGGGCACCCAGGATATTTCATAACAAGGGCTTCTTGCAGAGAGGTGGACAAAACTTATGAATGGGCTTCAGGTGGCCTCCACACAACAAGCAATGATCATGACGTTAATCTCTAGGAGCTGAGCAGCATGCTACAGACGCCCTGCCCACTCACCTACCCTCTGGGCTCTGATCTGGGGCCCTGACCCTCACAAAACAGTGTGCTTATTGGGCATTTTCTCAGTTGTCTGGGCAAAGATGGCCGGTGGAAATGCAGAGTGAGGACTCCATGCAGCCCCATCTTCCACCAGGAACAATAGTGGACGCCTGAGAGCTACAACTCCATTCAGGTTACATGACATGAGTCTGTGCCTTCTCCAAAGTCTAGGTCAAAGTTCTTGGGATAGATCCTTTGTAGCAGGCTTTCTTGGGCTTCGAGTCCCCAAATCATGACACAGAGACTTATTATTAGTTATGAATGCTTAGCTTAGGCTTGTTTTTAGTTAGCCTTTAGCTAAATCAAACCATTTCTATTAATCTATGTGCTGCCTGAGGCTCATTTCCTCATCTACATACTGTCCATACTGTCCTGCTTCCTCCCTGTCTCTCTGCCCATCAGCCCCACTTATCCCTCCTCTGCCTAGCTATTGGCCATTCAGCTTTTTATTAGACCAATCTGGTGTCTTAGGCTGGCAAAATAAAATGGCAACACATCTTTACATAGTTAAACAAACAAATGCACCACAAACAAAAGCAACATATCTTTACAAAATTAATTATTCTGCAACATAAACAAATGCAACAAACACATTTTTATATAGCTAAACAAATATTCTATTCCACAACAATGCTTACCTTTTATGTGGCTCAATTTCCTCATTTGTACACTGTAAATAATGTTTGCTGTTCCTATAGAGTGCTTACTTCAGCATCTGGGTCCTGGTTGCTGTTGGATAAATGGAAAGGTTCTGCTGATGCAGCAGGGTCAGAAGAGTCATGCCCCAGCCATTGGGAGCTCTGAGACATTGGAGGGCAGGCTTGTAGGCTTTCATCATGTACAGACATTGAGACTGGGTGGGCCTGGGAGTCCAGTAAGCCACTAAAGACTGATGGTGCTGTGAATTAGGGGCCCAAACAGAGCCTATTCAGGATTGATGAGCACACAAAAGGGAAACGAGTGGGGTCTGAGACCTGGGCCAGGCTTCCAAAGGTGAGACTCAGGACTCAGTCCTTTGGATACCAGGTATTGGAATGACAAGGAGGAGGAAGGGGTGTGTATGGTGTGTGATGGGAAGGGAAGGGAGCAGAGAGAATGCACATGCATACAAACTCCACCCCCATGAGTCCTCCAGCATGCAGCTCCCACTTTCCAGATCCCTCCCTCCTCTCTATGCCCATAGTGCTCATCCCTCTAGACTCTGCTCTCACTGTGGCTGGTGTCCAACATCTCCAGAGGACACACATTTCATAGTCTCTGAGGCTTTCCTGAGGTCAGTCCTGCACCCTCTCATCAATCCAGTCCCATTCCATCTCCAAACCCAATACTAACTGAGCAGGGGATTCATTCATTCATGTCAACAAATATTCACCGGCTATTGAGCAGCCATGGTCATTCATTCACGGAAGAGCAGAGTGGAGCTGGAGTCAGTAGGGGCTCATCACAGTGCCTAGAGATAGAAGCTATTGTGTGGAATACAGGAAGGGCAGGCTCTACCTTAGGTTATAACTGACACTTTAGCTGCTGTGTGGAGAGTAGAGAGCAGGGTCTGGAGGTCACATATGAGAGATAGTAAGAAAGCGTGGGTAGTGGTAGCTCCATCTAAAGAGGAGAAGAGGAAGGAGGATAAATCTGGCTAAAGGAATGCAAGAGTAGGGGGAATGGATGCTTTCTCTAGCGTCTGTTTCCTTCACACCAACATCAAACCGCCTAGTCCTGGAGGGAACCAGTCAGATCAAGGCCTGGCACTGCCTTGCCCATGGGGGCCAGAGGGGTGAGGGTCTTCATTTGCATTCCATTGCAGTCCCCATCCCAGCAGCCTTTGATCTGGTTTGATGTCTCCTTCAGCCTCTTCCAGGCAGGAAGCCTTTTATCCTCAGGAGGCAGTTCCCAGCCCAGCTGCCTGTCACTGGCTCTGGTTCTGTCACGGGGGGGGGGGGTGTGTGTGTGCGGAGTGGAACAGAGAGGAAGGGGGGCATCGTCCTCCTCTCTTGGGTCACTGTGTGCAAGAGCTCTTCTGAGGCCTGGTAGCTGACCCCTGAGACCTAAGTGAAGTGGACAGTCAGCCTGGCTGTCAGCCTCAGAGGGACCCAAAGCTGGGGTCGCTTTCCTGGTGGGTCCAACGAAACAGAACTGGCTGCATCACCTAAGAATCAGGCAATCATCTGGGAAGGAGGTGGTGACATCCATCCCTGGCCATGGTCTTCCTATGTAGAGGACAGGGCTGAGGCTGGGTGCTGCCTCTGGAGGCAGTGAGGGGGTCACCACAGGGAACTGGGAAGAGACCACAGGGGCTTCTGGACTTGGGAGTGGTATAGTCTGGGAACCTTGAAACCTGAACACACAGATGCAGGTTCAGGTAAGTTGGTGAGGTCCCTACTTGTCTCCTTGGAGCCACAGATGCTTGACTGATGTGGTCTTGGGGAACTAATGGAAATGTCATCTGGAGATGCTGAGTGTAGCTGGTACAGAGCAGGTAAAGGTTTCCCTTGTTTTGATTCCATCCAGTTAGGTATCCTAAAGGATGCTGGGGGCTCTTAGTGGTCCTGGAACTATTAGAAGACCAAGAAAATGTAAGGAAAAGCTGGCTTCTTAGGTTGTTTGGGCCAGCAAGACTGCCCAGTGTTCCACACCTGACTTAGCAGCCAGCACCTCTGTGGGTAAGCAGCAGCCATGGTAACAGTCACAGTAACAGGCATTTGTTGAACATTTATTCTGTGCAAGGCCTTGTCCTAAGAGCTTCATAAAGTTCAACTCACTTTATCCTGGCTCTGCCCAGGGAGAATGCATGCCTTGCCTAAGGTTACAGAGCTAGATAATGTTAGAAGCAAGATTTGAAAGAGCCTCATCTCCTATCAGGGGTATCTAGCTCTTCCTGCCCTGTCAGCTATGACTCCCTGTGCCCCACTTCAGGAAGGTTTCATTTGACTTATAAGTGATATTTGCCCTAACTTCATGCCTGTGAGCCTCGGGGGTTTACCCAGTGCTCCAAGCTCTTCCCAGAAGAGTCACCTTCAAAAGAGAGAAATTCCACAGTAAACAAGGACCTAAGAGACTCAGGTCCAGCATGGGATGCTCTAGGGCTCAGGTTCTTCCCAGAAGAGGAGTTCTGTCCATACCTGGGCCAAAGCTTTGTGGGTAGGAGAGAAGCTTCCAGTTCCATCACTGGAGATGTGTAACCTGTTTTCATCATTTCCAAACTGCTGTCTTGGCATCCCCTTGTCTCTTCACCAGCCACATAACCCAAAGCCATTTATTTCCACCTCCTCCCCCTGACCCCAGGGCTCTCCTTAGCTTGTACCTTCACAACAAGCAAAGCCATTCAACAGCACCCAGAGGGAAGAGAATGACAAAAAAGACACTCACTATTTGATGGAGGTCCATAGTGCTCCAGCAGCCATATACCATTAATCAGGAAATATTGTTTAGTGCTGATGGTAGTGAACAAATCACACTTTGAAAATATAACTGGAATTTGGGCATTAGCATCAAGATGCTTGCATTTGGCAAGTCAGGAGGCTCTGTTGCCACCACCCCTTGTCTGGGTGATTCTGGGGCCAATCACCCTATGTGGCCAACAAGATGCTCTCCAGGAAAAGCTGGGGTAGGGGTAGACAGCCTAAGGCAAACCAGAGCCTAAAACTCTCATTTAAGGGCTGTCCTTACTAAGACTTGTGTCTAGTGGCGTAGCAATGCTCTTGGATTGCAAACTCTCCTCTTGTAATGAGAACCTCTCCTCCTGCACTGTGATCTTAAGACAAGGCAAGACAAAAGAGTGACTGCAGGAGTCTCCATCTTGCTACAAGGCCAGAGATTCCTGAAAGCCCACCCTCCTGCTTTTTTACACACTCCACTAGCATCCCGGGAGGCATAGCCTGGTGCATTTTATAGATGGAGAAAGCTCAGAGTCAGACTGGGGTCTGAGGGAATAAAGTTATTCCAGCTGCAGGAATGGGAGGTGTTACATGCTGGTTGGGAGGGACAGCAGACAGGAGACAAATGAGAAACAGGGTCCCAGGGTCCCTTGTTGCAAGCCCTGCCACTAGAAGGAACCTCCACTTAGGTAAAGCTAGATCCTTGACAACAATGCAGAAAAGAATTTCAGGACAGTCAGAGTGAGACACAGTTAATATAAGGGTTAACAGCACATGCTTCAGATATAAACTCTGGCAGGGAGTGGGGACAGAGAGGGAGGAAGGGAGAAGGGAGGGAGGGAGAGAGAGGACAGTGCACACTCAAGTATAGGTATGAGATCACATGGGAGCAGGTGACAAAGACAGCTGAAGCGACTCCCTGAGTCCTTGGAGTCCTTGTTGGAACCCTCTGGCTTGTAGGGCTGCAGGCCATGACTCTAGCCCAACCTTCCTGGGAGCCTTGTGGGCATAGCCACATCTTTTCTCCCAACCAGCCCCTACTGGCTTGTAGCCCAGAGTTGCTGGATGTAATCATCCACTGGGAATCCAGGCATGACTAGTCTCTGGGGCTCCATGGCAGAGTTTCTGGGATCCATAATGCAAAAGCTTTGGATTCTCATGGGATCGAAGAACCATGTACAACCTTACAACCTACTGAAAGAGGAAAAACCCAGGACACCTTCCCCACCCACACACCCAAGGTTCATCTCAGATTCATTTCCAAGGCTCACAGTAAGTTCTCAATAAACCTTGCTGGAGGGGACAGTCAGAGAGGAGAGCCAGAAGGCACAGATGTTCTGGCCTAGTCCTTCCAGTGGTGGCTGAAAACACCTTCACCTAACATATGATAACTCAAGCTTATTCTCATGGGGAGAAGACATCTGGATTCAGAGATGAGCTGCTTCTCCGGGCCGGGCACCTATCTTCTGGGATGCTACTCTCCTGCCCCTGGGCACTTCTGCACATCCACAGACACTAGCACTCCCAGTTTTAAATAGTGACAGGGAGGGTCCTGGGAGCTAGAGACTGAGGGTAGTTGAGGTCTTTGCTGTAGTTCACTGTATCCCAGAGCAGAGTTGACTTTCTTGGCCAAATCGGGGCAGAGCAAACCACGGAGAAACAGCATCCCCTTTCCTCTTCCTATGGCATAAAGAATCTCAAACAATCTTGTTATTACTGCTCACCAGGCACTGTCCCTGCAGCAACTTCCAGAACTGTATGCAAGAAGGCTGCATAGACCTAGACAACTGAGGCTTTTAGTAGTTAGTGATAGAGCTGGAAGGCATGCAGTATGGCATCCTAGGCCTGCCCAGAAGGTTCTCTTCAGATTCAGAATTCTTCTAGTCCTTGATCTGAAACACAAGCCTTAGACTAACTCCATGGTACCAAAATCCAAATGGAAAGTAAAAGTGCAAGACCATGACACTCAGGATCCAGATAGGAATATCTGCTTCATCAATAGAAGAAGTTTGGAGCCAGGTCTGTTTTGCTATCTTGTGGCTTTGGGGAAAAGTGAGTTAGCTGCAGTTTCCCTGGTGCTATCAAGATGGTCAGCAAAGGAGCAGCCTGACAACCTACACATTAAGAATGATCTCCAGAGAACTACCTAGTCAAGGGAGACTCAGGGGAGTGGAGAACAAATTAAAGGGGGTGCAACACTGGCAACAGGGAGAGGTGGAATGAAAAGGCACTGTGGATGAATTTTAATGCAATCAGAAAGCTGTCATGATGTTAATAAAGGAATACATTCAGAGTGAGGCAAGGAACTGAGTCCCAGCATTTAAATCAACATCATGGAGGAGGCACCATATGTCTCTTACTGAAAGGATTTTATTTAGCAGGAGGGCCAGGTATTAGGAAGCTGCAGGTTTTGAGCTGCAGATCTTTTGGAAGTCATGTCCAGGAACTTGGAGCCTTTAATAGTCACCTGACTGGGGCAGAGGCACAAGGTTCAATTGCTCTGCTGAAGTCCTGAGAACTCCCCTTCCTCAAGCTTTGTCTGTGACTGCTTCCCAGGGCAATCCTAAAGGCTTCCATCCTCGTCTCTCTAAGGACTCCCATCTTCCTCTCTCTAAGGGTTCTCTCTAGCCTTCCTCTCTCTAAGGGCTCTGTTCTTCCTTTCTCTCTTCTTTCTAGCCATCTGGATTCTCCCTGCTTTTTGCTTCCAATCCCTTTTACCTGCCACGTTCCCTCTCGTCACACTCTTTCTCTCTCATTCTTCTTGTTCTCTGATGTCCATCCCCACCCTGAAAATGAAGTGAGGCTGGAACTTACAGCCCTGTCATGACTCAGAGTTGAGTAGAACAGCCAAATGTGGTAGAGGGCCAGGCTGCTGGTTCCCCGATCCAGGAGTTGACAACATATCACCAGCAGGTTAGGTGAGGAGTGAAAATCCATCCATTATGAGTGAATGCACCAGGTTGGTGGGAGAGGACCTGGGATGGCTAGGGAAAGAGTGTTCTCCGCACAGGGCAAGCATGCCATCACAGGTTCTGAAATGAAGGACCTATGCGACAGAAGATCTAATGTTCTTCTCCGGGGAGCAACTTGGAGATAGGATGGCGGGAAGGAAAGTCAGACAGATACCAATTTCACAGGTGAAGCAGTAAGTGAGACAAGTGAGAGGAGATATAAGGCGCATTGGCAAGAGGCTGTCCTAGAAGAGGACTCTGCCCAGAACCCTCCATGCAGAACAAACGGCATCAGCCAACGATTCAGGATGACTACCCATTGCTACTCATTCTTTCACCAAAGATGAGGTTCAGAGGAAGGAAGGGAATAATACAAGGCAGCGCAGAAGGCCTATGTGCCAGAAGTCAGACCAGGGACCAGGCTGTCTTCTAGCAGGAGGCAGAGTGAGTCATTGCCTTCCAGTTCCTACTCCTCGCTGACGCTGACTTGCTCTGGCCGCTATGCTCCCCCGCACTTACCACTCCCTACCACCAACCACCACCTCTGCCCACGCTATAACCTCGCTGCTTCCAGCCAAGCTCCTCCCTCCCACCCTACCCCACCCACCCACCCACCTCTGGCTGTGAGCTTCATCCCTTCCCTCACCCTTCCTGCTGCTTTTGCTCTGGCTGAGAGTCCCTCCTCCTCCCGCCAAGCTCCTCCCTCTCACTCCCTGTTTGGCTGAGCTACGCCTCCTACCGCCAAGCTCCTTCCCTACCCCGTTGCCCTCCTCCTCTGGCCGCGCCCTTTTGCCGGCGGCCCGCCCCCTCACTGCTCCTCCCGTGGCCCGGGTAAGCATCTCCTAATTTTGTTCTAGAAGATAGAAAACTCTTCGTGGGTATGCTCAACAAGCAGCAATCCGAAGACGACGTGCGCCGCCTCTTCGAGGCCTTCGGGAACATCGAGGAGTGCACTATTCTGCGCGGGCCGGACGGCAACAGCAAGGGTGTGTGTGTGTGTGTGTGTGTGTGTGTGTGTGTGTGGTGTGTGGTGTGTGGTGTGTGGTGTGTGTGT